>NC_134357.1:437657275-437944775 GCF_048569485.1 Anomaloglossus baeobatrachus | reverse complement strand
TAATAGTTTATTTTTTTTATCAAATAACAAAACGCAACGGGAATGAAGAAAAGAGAAATCTGAATCAAATCAGTATTTGCTGTGACCGCCCTTTGTCTTCTAAACAGCATCAGTTCTTCTAGATACAGTTGCACACGGATTTTGAAGAAACTCGGCAAGGTTTTTCCAAACATCATGAAGAACCAACCTCAGATCTGTGGATGTCATTTGTACAAATCCTTCTGGTTAAATCGCAGACAGACTTGATGAAGTTGAGATATCAGTCGAGATCCGGGCTCTGTGGAGACCAGATCATCACTTCCAGGACTAATTACTTTTCATACATGGATGATGGTTCTTAATGACATTGTCCGTATGTTTGGGGTCATTGTCCGGCTGCAGAATAAATTTGGAGCCAATTGGATGTCTTCCTGATGGTACATCTTTATGGGTAAGTACCTGTCTGTATTTCTCAGCACTGAGGACACCATTAATCCTGATCAAATTCCCAACTTCACTTGCTGACATGCAGCCCGAAACTTGTCAGGACCCTCCACCATGCTTCAGTGTTCTCTGCACTCATTGTACTGCTCTACAGACTTTTGGTCAACAAATTGCCTTCTGTTACAGCCAAATATTTCACATTTTGACTCATCAGTCCAGAGCACCCTCTGGACCCCAGTTCCTATAGTTTTGTGAAAAAGTAGAGTCACTTGTACTGGTTTCCACGAAGAAGACATTGCATTCTGCCTGCAATTCTTCCATGAAGACCCATTTTGGCCGGGCTTCACCGAACAGTAGGTGAATATGCCTGCATCCCACAGCTTGCTGTCAGGTCTGAGCTGATGGCACTGCTGGTTACTGAAAGGAAGTAAGCTTGATGTGTCTCATCTGCTGCACTAAGTTCTACGTTTTCTCAGCAGACCGCTACATCTATGGTCTTCAACAATGGTGTTTCTTCAAAAGAGCTTGAACATCAAATCTTGAAACCTCAGTCTGCTGTGAAGTCTGCGCCTGGGAGACCTTGCTGATGCAGTATAACTACCTGGTGTCTTGTTGCTGTGCTCAGTCTTTCTATGGTGTGTGACCTGTCTTCCACAACCTCACCTTTGTAGCAGAGTTTGGCTGTTCCTCACCCAGCTTTAAGCTTCCTACACAGGTGTTTTAGTTAATGGCTGTGTTTCTACCTACATATGATAATGATCATTACCTGTTTCCTATAATCGTTACTCATACATCTGACTATATTCCTCCAAAATCCTTGACTGTGCAAGTGTAACTATAAAGAATGCCGTTTTGAAGGCAAACAGTTGTCACATCAAATATTGATGTAGATTTATCTATGTTCATTTACTTTGTATTTTATGAATTGATCAAAATAAACCATTAAAACTTCTATTCTTTAAAGCCTTCTTACTTTGCAGAATTTTTTTCACTCATGCCTAAAACGTCTGCTCACTACTGTATATGGTGTAAAGTGTCAATTTAATTACCTACTTTACTAAACCCTTGAATTTTATTATTTTTTTTTTTAAGAAAACAAAGTGTTCTTCTTCTGTCATTTCTCCTGGAGGCTTATGAATAAATTGACCCCTTTTCCCCATTATCATTGGGGAGAGTCCCAACTACAACCAACACTGTAAAGTTGGCCGATGTAGAACTCCAATCTATAGTTAAACTGAATGGAACTCTAAAGAGCTGTTCCTCTATTACTGCTCCTGGAAATAATTCAATTCACAAGTGAAGATATTTGAAGGAAATTTGCATCAGCGATATTTTAGGCAGTTAAGTGCGATGTGCTAAAAGTTCTGTCAACTCAGGGAAAACAAAGAAGCAGAATGACGGGGTGCACCCACTTAATGAGGAACCCAAGCGGCTGGGAATAGGCAGGTGACAGCACATAACATTTAGTAACCTGTCAACATGTGCAACACTCGGGTCGGCTCATCCCATGCTCCGAGACACTTCCCCCTCACCACTACACTACTGGGTTATTAGCCAAGATCTGCAGAAATAGATTAACCCTTATTATGCTGAAGATGAACGGATACATGAATATGGCAGTACAGAAATTACCTAATCCTGCATAGCTGGGACACATAGTGTTTATGGAAAGCACCTATGGACTGGAGTAAAGCTATAAAAAGGTGCAGAGGTGGAAGAACAGCCCAAATGTGTCCCCAAAGACCCCTCTGTCACATAATAGGCAAGCTAGAGTAAAGTGATATGTTGCGTCAATCCTTTTTTTGCCAATATAAGTGTTTTGGGGTGTTTGTACCCCTCGCCCTGATCATCAGTGACGTGTATACCATACTCTGTGCAGTCCAACTATTTATACTAGACTTTACTTAAAATAACGCCTAATCGTAAAGGAGTCAAACCGATCACAATAGAGTATAGACTCATAAATAACCTGTCAAAAGCCAGTCAACAGCTATGGCCAATTGTAAGTGGACGGAGCTTTGTCCGTACTCCATTTTCTGACCCATCATACGACTGAATTGACATGAAGCGGTCATGTTGCAACTAAAAATCCACCGCAGAGCTGTCCCGTCGCAGTGTTTCCATTATTTACCTGTACAATCCCTTAAACTTCCAGCTGTTTTCTCACAACATTTAGCAAATGTGCAGGGAAACAGTAGAAAGATCGCAGTGGTTAAATGCCGCAGCCTGAAAGCTGCATGTGAACGTAGCCAATAACACACATTTATCTCTGCACCTTGGTTTTTGGATAGGTTACTGAATGACGTTTCAGTGCAGGGTAATTGAGCAAAAGCACCCTGGTAGAGAGGTCATTGAAGTTCTACAATACAATCTTTGGGGAACAATACTTAGCGCTTGCACCGGGCTTATAATCAGAAAGGGAAACCGCAGGGAGGAGGCGGGTCACAGAGCTCTGGTCTAGCGGCCATAAACTACCACCATGGCTGCTGGACTGAAGTGCTTTCATCTTTTTTGCTCAACTCTACATGCTAGAAATATGGCTACGACAAAATGGTGGTCCAAAAAGACAAGCAATGATACAATTGTCCGGTGGGGGAAAAAAAAAATATCCAAAACGATAGCAAAATAATTGACTGTTCCTAGAAATATAGCTGGAAGCAGAGTTCCTATGTTTAATGTTATAGGAACATTGGCTGCACAACCTGGACGTGACAGAAAGAGGAAGCTGTCACCGGCTGCCACCAGAGTTCCGAGGGGGCAGATGGTCAAAAACCCTCAAGTGCTTGCAATACACATGAAGTAAGACTGGTGGCGGCAGGCGGTGGGGTTTCAGTTTGCATAGTGGGTGCATACTAAACACGGAAGATCTCCATGCCGGAATAACAAACCATACATCTCTACTGGCCCAAAGCACAAGAAAAGTAGTCTCCAATGTTCAGAACCAAATAAATAAGCCACAGCGATTTTGGGTTTCTGCTCTATGGAGCAGTGAAACAAAACTGGTATGTGTCTAACCTATAGATAAGATATAGATAAGAATGAAGCATACACTGAAAAGAACATCCTGCCTACAGGGAAGCATGACGGTGGCTCAGTGATGCCTTTAATAAAGCATGGCAGTGTCTCAGTGATTCATACAGTGACGCATGGCGGTGGCTCAGTGAAGTCTAGTGACGCATGGCGGTGGCTCAGTGAAGTCTACAGTGACGCATGGCAGTGGCTTATGGATGCCTACAATGATGCATGGCAGGGGCTCAGTGATGACTACAATGGATTTTTTTCTGCTTTATGAAGCAGTGAAACAAAAATGGTATGTGTCTAGCCTATAGGTCAGCAGTTTGTCTGAAGGAGGAAGAATGAAGCATACACTGAAAAGAACATCCTGTCTACAGTGACACATGGCGGTGGCTCCGTTGTGCCTACAGTGACGCATGGCGGTGGCTCCGTGGTGCCTACAGTGACGCATGGCGGTGGTGGTGGCGGCTCAGTGATGCCTACAGTAACGTATGGTGGTGGCTCAGTGATGCCTACACTGCACAATGGAATTTTTCCCATTTCAACTCCAACAAAAAGGTAAACTACATATCAGGTTTGCCATCCCGATTGACAAAAACATCTAAAGTATACAAGATGTCCAGGCACGTGAGGACTTGTAAACACAGTGCTCATAAATACATAAAACCATAGTTTGTGCCCCAATTCCATGTAATATGGCATTCACACTGGATACAGAAGTTGGGAGGAGGGAGAATGTTAACAGTGAAATGATCCACCTGCCAAAAACCCACATGTCACTGGCCAATTCTGATAGTGATGCCAATGAGATTATCTGGTCATTTATAAAGTTTTCTCTGCATAATATAAGGAACATTGCAAGTGAAGTAATGGAGGTCACACATTATTAATATTATGCTGGCACTGTTTATGAGAGGTCTGTGCTTTAATTATTGTCTATTGTGATCAGTGTAACCCTTCACCTTTTGGCCATATGAAGTTGGATATTAATAATTGGACTGCACAGGGTCATTGATCTGATGAAGGGGTACAGAACATTCCAGAACATGTTATCCGTTTGGTAAATAGTATTGATGCAATATATCTGGGAGTTTTCTGAGAGAAGGAGAAATGTGGCTAAAACCTAACTAAGTTCGGCATAATCCGTAAGGGAATTGCCAGCAGCTGTAGCATTCAAGGGATCCCTACAGAGAAAAATACACAGGTCGTTGTGCCTCCGGACAAACTAATAAAGTGAGCACCGTAACAATTCTACCCCCGTCTCAAGTACTGAAAGTATTCTAGAGGGCACATGGTAGGCGGAGGCCTATTAATTATCTGTATGTCAAAGAGGCCCTAGTTATAAAAGTAATGGACAGTGACCCATGGCATCCGGACTAGAGCTCTGTGATAGGTTGAGAGTCATTCTCTAACAGAAACCATTATTATACCACAGTAGATCTCACATACCGCAGCTTTTGAAGGGGTTAACGCCGCGCATCAGCCAAATGAAATTGTAGAGATGTTGATGAATAATATCTTTCATCGGTCGACGCGTTTCGAGGTCGAAACCTCTTCCTCAGGACCAGTACATCAACAAAAAGCATGCTTTTGTTGATGTACTGGTCCTGAGGAAGAGGTTTCGACCTCGAAACGTGTAGACCGATGAAATAAAAGAAAGATATTATTCATCAACATCTCTACAGTTTCATTTGGCTTTTGCGCAGCGTTAACCCCTTCTCTACTCCATTTTGAACGCTCATCCACGTGGGGCTGCAGCAGACGCCATTATCTTACGCTTATCAGTGGTTGTGACTCTCACAACCAAAATAGGTGAGTGTATATCTCCTGTATATACTGCACCTGTCATCTGGTGTTACACTATCAGCGCTTATTTTTTAGATTTATACCATAGCTTTTAGAAGATAGTGAAAGGGAAATTGTTTTTTCAGAATTGTGTTAACTTCTCCATTCTTTCAGGCGGCTCTGCCAGTGTACATGTGAAGTAGTATAGATGAACCAGGAGGCTTAGGATGGGCAGCATTATGGGTCTAGTCCACAAAGAAGAGACTAGCATTATATTGTAGGAGAACCTGATTCTTTAGATACATTACTTTGTATGATATATAAATATATATAGGCTGCATTCCTAAAAAAGCACTGCAGCAACAAATATAACAAACATAACAAATATAAAAATCCCAGCACAAGCCAATAATATAGGTGTTCGGGTACAGGCCTTGTATCTACCTGTTTTGGTTGATGTGCTTTGTATGGGTTGTCTGACATCATGATTCCGCCTTCCCCTCCAAAATGGTATCCTAATGCCGATTAAATTTCCCATGATGCCGATGTAAGTGCATCCTATTTGATGCAAAAAGGAAAGTCTCTGTGTATCTTATGTGATACATACAGCAACCTCAGTGTATCCTATGAGATATACACAGCAGTCTTTGTGTATGCTATGTTATGTATACACAGCAAAGTCTTGGAGTATCCTATATGATATATGTACAGCAGCCTCAGTGAATCCTATATGATGTATACACAGCAGTCTCCTTGTATCCTATGTGCTGTATATACACAGCAGTCTCAGGACATCCTTTCTGAAGAATATACAGCAGTCTCAGTAAATCTTATGTGCATTATATACAGCACAGTCTCAGTGTACCCTATGTGATGTATATACAGTAGTCTACATGTATCCTATGTCATGTATATATAAACACACTCAGGGTATACTATGTGATGTATATACAGCAGTCACAGTGAATCCTATGTGATGTATACACAACAGTCTCAGGTGTCTCCTATGTAATGTATACCCAGTAGTCTCTGTGAATCCTTTACATGTATACACAGTAGCCTTAGTGTATCTTATGTAATTTATATACAGCACAATCAATCCTGGGGTACCCTACGTAATGTTTATACAGCAATATCTCATGTATCCTATGGGAGTCATACACCGAAAACTCAGTGTATCCTGTCTTATGTGTACACAACAGTTTCAATGTCTTCTATGTGATGTGTATACAGCATGGTCTCAAGTATTGTTTTAGATCTATATAAAGCAGGGGTCTCAAACACGCGGCCCGCGGGCCGCATGCGGCCCGTCAGGCTGCTTCGTGCGGCCCCAGGCCCGTGCCCCTGGTCACTATTGCGGCCGGTGCAGGGGCCGCAGCCACTGTCTGCACTTTGTTAGATGAGTGTTTTGCCGGAGTGCGCTCTCAGAAGCAAGGACTGTGTGCGCGCAGCGCCGGCAAAACATTCATCTGACATAAATCACTGCCAGTGGCTGCGGTCCCTGCACCGGCCGCGATAGTCCCCGGGGCACGGCCTGCAGACAGCGAGAAGCAGAGGTGATGAGCCGAGGGAACACGGGACAGGTGAGAAGAATGGTGTTTTTTTATTTTTTGTGTATGTGAAGGACAGCACATTAACCTCTTAGCGACCTATGACGTACTGGGTATGTTATGGCTCCCTGGTACTTAAGGACCCATGACATACCCAGTACGTCATGGCGAAATCGCAGCCCCGGTGGCTGCGATCGCCGTTTGCATTGCCAATAGCAAATACCTTAGAATCGGGGAGGAGGGAACCTCAGGAGGGGTGGTGTCTCCTCCCCGGACCTACGGAGGCTGTGATTGGCTGTGCGGCGTCAGCCAATCACAGCCACTGTAATGTTACAGCCATTGAAAATGGCTGTAACATTGAAATCCAGCCCTGATCAGTGCAGCTGTAGCACCGATCATTGGCTGGAGCAGGGTGACCTCAGATTCACCCACCCCCAGTTCTGATTGGAGAGACGGGCCTTGTGACCGATCTCTCCAATCACTGTGGATCTGGGGCCGGAGACCACCCCCTCACCTTCACTCCGGCATCTGTGGGTGGAAGGAAGCCGAGAGCGATCGGTAAATTATAGCGCCCCCTTTCACCCGCCGCCACTGCCCCCACCACCCATTACTACAGGATGGGGACATTACTATAGAATAGGGACAAGGTGGTCACATGTCTATAGAATAGGGACAAGGTGGTCACATGTCTATAGGATGGGGACAAGGTGGTCACATGTCTATAGGATGGGGACAAGGTGGTCACATGTCTATAGGATGGGGACAAGGTGGTCACATGTCTATAGGATGGGGACAAGGTGGTCACATGTCTATAGGATGGGGACAAGGTGGTCACATGTCTATAGGATGGGGACAAGGTGGGCACATGTCTATAGGATGGGGACAAGGTGGGCACATGTCTATAGGATGGGGACAAGGTGGGCACATGTCTATAGGATGGGGACAAGGTGGGCACATGTCTATAGGATGGGGACAAGGTGGGCACATGTCTATAGGATGGGGACAAGGTGGGCACATGTCTATAGGATGGGGACAAGGTGGGCACATGTCTATAGGATGGGGACAAGGTGGGCACATGTCTATAGGATGGGGACAAGGTGGGCACATGTCTATAGGATGGGGACAAGGTGGGCACATGTCTATAGGATGGGGACAAGGTGGGCACATGTCTATAGGATGGGGACAAGGTGGGCACATGTCTATAGGATGGGGACAAGGTGGGCACATGTCTATAGAATAGGGACAAGGTGGGCACATGTCTATAGGATGGGGACAAGGTGGGCACATGTCTATAGGATGGGGACAAGGTGGGCACATGTCTATAGAATAGGGACAAGGTGGGCACATTACTAAAAGATGGGGACATTACAAGGCTGGGGTCATTACTATAGGATGGGGACAAGGTGGGCACATTACTATAGGATGGGGACAAGGTGGGCACATTACTATAGGATGGGGACAAGGTGGGCACATGTCTATAGGATGGGGACAAGGTGGGCACATTACTATAGAATGGGGACATTACTAAAAGATGTTGGCCAAAATTTCTATATAGTGATAATTGTAACACTATTAGTTACAAGAAAGGGATAAAATGTAAAAAAAAAAAAAAACAAAATAAGGCATGACTTTTTTACCATCAATTTTTTTTTTTTATATATTTAACTAAAGAATGTGCACATTTGTTATAATAAACAAGTGAAAAATGTTGAAAATCAGTGATCCCAAGGTGTGTAAAAAAATATATATGGTACCAATAAAAATGTCACTTTGTCCCGCAAAGAATGCGGCCCCCCAAATTATTTTTTTCCTCTGTGCGGCCCATACACCCAGCCGAGTTTGAGACCCCTGATATAGAGTGTATAATATGGGTTGCAACGTCCATTGGTCTCACCTATCATTAATTACTCTCTTATCTAAAACGAAAAAAAAAACCATCAGATTTATCAACTAACAAAAAAAGCAGCCAATCACAGCACAGTTTATTTTTCAAGACCAGGATACAAATAAGAGCTGCTCTATGATTGGCTGCTATGGAAAGCAAGTTTTCTATTTGTTTCCTAAGTCTTCACCCATTTCTTTAGCTGCAGGGAAGACACAGAGAGGCAGGGGGACTAGGGTGGGATGGACAAGGAATCATCCCGCAGTACACAGGAAGTCACAGAGAGACTTCCTGTCCATACAATAGCACATGTACTGCACTGGTTTACAGACTGGAGATCGCGTGACCCAACGTCTTATAATAAAGTGGGGTAAATGTAGAGCTATAACTTTGCTGGTGACTGGTGATTGTCCAATGGCCAAGGCTGTTGGCAATACCCTGAACCCTGGCTCTCTAAAGTGCCCGGTGCTGTAATCTTCCTTTGAAGAGTTACCAGAAAGTCACCTAGAGAGTTGCAGTAATAATATACTTTGATCAATTAGGAGTTAAGCGGTGGCAAAAAGTAAACAAGTGCACTCTTATTTTGGGGCTTCGCCGCTGCAGCAGCTTGTATTTTATTTTAGATAAGGGGATATGTGTTACCACTTATTTTGGGGCAACACGACGGGTAGCCATCAGACCTGTCCATTTCTTTATACCTAGCCCCAATAAACATCAGACTGCATGTGCACCCCGACATTCATTGAGATCTGTCAGCAGAAATCTGGAAGCGTTAAGTACATAAAAAGACAGTAAATGCAAGATGATGTCCTTTCAGCCCAAGATCGCAATGCCCCACCCCCCATGGGAAATCTACGCTAGAGTTTCCAGCAAATCTTCTGCATCATGAAGTGCGGTTTAATGACGCTTATCTTTTTCACCTGTCACGCCAACATGTCACCTCGGACGTGCCCTCCATTTACCTGTGACGGCATCGAAAAACTCCTCCTCACTGTTCATCCTTCTCTGCTGCGGTTCAAGCTCTCCAGACGTTTACTGCATCTTCACCACGGCTCAATCCTCCTGCGGGGGCGACGTCTGGGAGAACTCCCACCTCACACCCACTGCAACTGGAAAAGAAAGAGGATGAGGTGTGCCCAAAATTTACGATAAAATGCCATACATAAGATACAGGCAGCTCTATCAGTGGCAACCGGGCTCCATCAAGATCCTTTATTCAAGAGTGGTCCAGCGGGTGTATTTTGCCGCTTGTCCCCATTAAAGTGAATGAAGCTGTGGTGCAACGTGAACAATGGTGTGGCGCTGTTTTTGCCCTGGCTCAATATAGTATACAGTATTAGACCATTAAAAATCTTACAAGATTCCTTTAAATATTTAAGCATATCCCTTTAAGACAGTTCTGTGCCCTCAGTCATTTCTAATCTAGACCCTCCATCTTCTAGAACAAAGTGGTGAACATGGGTTTGGCCGCCCGGCGTGGGATGTCAGCCAGTGAGCGGTTACTAAAAATCCCCTGAAGGCAATCGCATTAAGATTAGTCTTCTTCACCATCTTTCCTTCTTTTTTCCCCATAAAAACGATACTTTATTTTGTAAAAGTTTACATCTCACTACATTTTGAAAGCAACGGTATCCATGACAACCTGTGTAATTTTAATGGGGCAGCCATTTTAATTTCCCCAGGGAGGGAATGATGGGGGGAGGGGGGAAGCAAATGACAACTCCAAAATACATCTTAAACAAAACAGAAAAATAGAAACAGATTTCCCCCGGGCCGATGTACAAAGAATAGAAATCTTTGTGGCTGGCAAGCGGAAGAGAATAGTAGATGTAGCAGACGTGATCCGGTTGTCGGTTATGTCAAGCGCCTCGGCGGCTGTTTATACAAATGGTGCCCGAGGAATATTCGATTAGATAGTCAAGGTCATCTCCAAATATATATCTGCGGGTCGTCCTCTTCTATAAGATCAGGAAAAATGTTTTACAGGACTCTGGGCCGACTACCAAAAGGACTAAAAGTATAGCTTCCACAAGAGGTTGTCAGGCTACTAAGCCTCAAATCGGCTTGAAGGGTATTCCTATCTCAGCAGATGGGCTGTCGCTAAAATACTTCACTTCATGATCCCCGGGGGGTCCGATCTTTGGGACAAGAGGGTGAAGTGGGCGCAGTGCTGACCTTTTTACCTCAGAAGTTGGCCCAGGAGCGTCACCATGGTGAGAACGAAGACGTGAATGCAGTCCTGAGGCCTAGTCACTCTCAGGATTGTGGGGGTCCCAAGCAGCTGAGCGCCGGGATTAGACCATTACTTACTAAAAGGAGAATACCCTAGGACTAGAGTTCGAGCCCACTACTTCCATATTGTGACAGATTTACCACTCAAAAGTCCAGAAAAGTATGCCGACAGCCCCTTTAAGAAGCCTTAAAGGAATTTCTTACCTATTAAACTGCTAGTGCAGACATGTAGGGAACAAAGTGCCTATAAAAATGCTTCCTGTACTATAGATTTTACTACTTTTGCCGCCCACGCCATAAAAGAAAAATGTAATATGTAAATCAGGGTTCCTCAGTGCCCATCGGCCCACTCACCATCCTGCCCCCTCAATTAGCAGGAGGCACACTGCCCCTTATCTTGATTGAGGGCGCTCGCTTGCCCAGAGCGGTTACTTAGCTGAATCTCACGTGCGCACTGACACTCCTGAGGCCCAGTGGCACACACAGTGTTAGTGCATGCGTACTCTCCTTCCTCACTGGAGTGGCCGTTCTACAGTCAGGAGTGAAGAAGGAGAGCGCATGTACTAACTACTGTGTGTGCGACACTGGGGCCCAGGAGTGTCAGTGCGCACGTGAGATTCAGCTAAGGAACCGCTCTGGGCAAGCGAGCGCCCTCAATCAAGATAAGGAGTAGTGCGCCTCCTAATCAAAGGGAATAACTGTGCACAGAGCCCGTGGCCATGGCAGGGGTGCCCCGAGAAGCCCTGATTTACACACGGAGTTCAATTTGTCTGGACAACAAAAATCAGTAAAATCTGTTGGACAAATGTGATTTTTATAGGGGCCATGTCCCCTTGTGTGACTGTACTAGCAGTTTACTTGGAGGTTTGGCAGTGACTGTCTCCCTTTAATGGTGGCCATATTGGTTAGGGTACTCTCACACTTGCGTTAATTACCTTCTGGCGCAATCCGCCCTTTTGGAAAACAGCGGAATCCGTTAACGGATTCTGCTGTTTCCCATAGACTTGTATGGATGACGGATTGTGCCAAAAGTACCTGCGTTGCTTCCGCTGGCCGGCGCGGCGTTGCTTCCGCCGGGCGGAACGCAGCAAGTAACATTTTTTTGAGCAGCAGAATCCTTTATTTTTTCACTGAGCATGCTCATCTTTTTTTTTTTTTTTTTTTAAATCACAGAAACTTTATTTTGTCTCTCGGTGGCCGAACGATCAGCTTTTGAGAGCGCTCAGCTGAGCGCCCGGCAGCCAGATTTTGAGAGCGATCAGCTGAGCATCCGGCAGCCGGCTTTTGAGAGCGATCAGCCGAGTGCCCGGCAGCCAGATTTTGAGAGCGATCAGCTGAGCATCCGGCAGCCGGCTTTTGAGAGCGATCAGCCGAGTGCCCGGCAGCCAGATTTTGAGAGCGATCAGCTGAGCATCCGGCAGCCGGCTTTTGAGAGCGATCAGCCGAGTGCCCGGCAGCCAGATTTTGAGAGCGATCAGCTGAGCATCCGGCAGCCGGCTTTTGAGAGCGATCAGCCGAGTGCCCGGCAGCCAGATTTTGAGAGCGATCAGCTGAGCGCCCGGCAGCCGGCTTTTGAGAGCGATCAGCTGAGCGCCCGGCAGCCGGCTTTTGAGAGCGATCAGCCGAGCGCCCGGCAGCCGGCTTTTGAGAGCGATCAGCCGAGCGCCCGGCAGCCGGCTTTTGAGAGCAATCAGCCGAGCGCCCGGCAGCCAGATTTTGAGAGCGCTCAGCTGAGCGCCCGGCAGCCAGATTTTGAGAGCGATCAGCTGAGCGCCCGGCAGCCAGATTTTGAGAGCGATCAGCTGAGCGCCCGGCAGCCGGCTTTTGAGAGCGATCAGCTGATCGTTCACAATAGTCTGCCACTGGTAAAACTGTAATGAAAAAAAAAAAAAAGCTTTCTGTACCATCCGTTGTGCCATTATATGCAACTCATCCGTTGCATCCGTCACACAACGCAATGTAACGGATGCCTTTCAACGCAAGTGTGAAAGTAGCCTTACCATCCAGATGTACAGGAATAGCATTTGGAGAAAAGCTATTGGTGAGTCTTGAAAAGCCGAGTGACTAAAATATGCCCACCATGAGAGCGGTCACCCAGCTTTCCCTGACTCCTGACTGGCAAATGCAGTGAGAGGATCTTTACTAGAGAGATCCCCTGTTTAGGATAAGCATGTAACTGATTTTATATATTCAATACAAAGCCCTTTCCCCCCCAAATAAGCCAGGGCTGCTGCAAGCGTCCATGACACAGGGGGCAATTCCCCAACTGCATTGTGGTTCATGGCGAACCCTTCACCTTATCCCCATTCATCTAATATGAAGGTTATATGAAAATGCAGATCAGAGGAGGCCGCACATCACACAATGTGGGCTTATCCAGCAGCGATATAGAACCCATGGGATGCAACTAATGGTCCAATGTGAACAGTTCAACATGGAGATACAGAGTGTTTATCTGCTCCTGGGAAAGCTGGGTGACCACCCACTATTATATCTAGCTCCTACTGAGGTTTGTTACTCAGTAACCCCACCGCAGGGAACCGGTACAGGTTATCCCCCTCCCACACCATGAGGGTCAGCCACATAAATCAGCAATAACGAGCGCTAACGAGACTCGCATGTATAGTAGGTCCCGGTGGAGCAGGACTAGGCAGGGCAAGGTTTCCATTTATAGATGGGACATGTGGGAGCTTTGCGCGCCGCCGGGGTAAACATGATCATCTCTGCCAAGTGAGACAAGTAAACAGCAGCATAGCCACTGCCTCCAAGAAGAAAGTAAGAGGAAACTGCATACAAAAAATTATGTAAGAGGACACAGAGTAAGGTTAGGACATGCCCGCCAGTGACCCTGAAAGCGGAAAGTGACGAGGCTATATCCAGCCTCAGACACCATTATTATTATTACTGTAATCTATTCAATATATAACCAATTCTGTGTTTAGATGGGAATAAGCCTTCGACTCGGCAGACTGGACACAACTGGATCCGCTAAGGCTATGTGCACACAATGCGGATTTGCAGCAGATTTTTCAGCAGAAAAAACCCCACAGAGGTTTTGCAGAAAAAGCGCATAATTAAAAAAAAAAGTCAGTTGAACACATTTTTTATGAGATTTTACTTTTATTTTTTCCTTATTCATTTGAAGGAAAAACGCTGCAAAAAACATTGAAAGAATGGACAGGCTACAGATTTGAAGAAAAAAAAAACCAAACACTCTTTGGCTATGTTCACACGTTGTGTGTTTTATTTTTTTTGCAGCATTTTTTTTCCATGAGTTTCATACAAATTAAAAGCTGCTTTTTACAGGAGCAAAAAGCTAGGAAATGTCAGAAATCTCACGCATACGAATCTTTTGGAGCAGATTTTTCTCATTCAATAGAATAGGTGAAATTTGCAGAAAAAAACGCTGCATTAATATCTGCACCAAATCTGCAAGGAGAAAATACTCATAATACGGCCCAAGCCACACGGCATAAAAATCGGAGCGAGTGGAATGTGATAAAACATCACATTCCACTCGGACCAATATTACTCTGTGCCAGCACCCATGAGCGTTTTCTCAGCCCTAATCGGACCGAGAAAACAATCGCAGCATGCTGCGACTGTAATGCGATCCTGGTTTCTCTCGCACCCATTCAAGTGTATAGGGCGAGAGAAAAATAGCACTGCACCGGTGTACCGCGAGTGCAGGGCGAGAATGGCAATAGCCGGCTACGGAGAAGAGAGGGCGGGAGATAAATCCCTCCCTCCCCTCCTCAGCACCGGCCCTTCCCTCCGCAGGTGTGATCCGATCGCATGATCGGACCTCAGTTGCAGTGCCACTGGCATGACACACGGCTCCCAATGTGCTGCCAGCGTGAGCCGAGTGTCATGCGAGGATCGCAGTAGTGCCCCGTGTGGCCTCGGCCTACTCAGGATTCTCATTCACATCAGGAAACCCTTATGCACACGCTGTGGTTTTTGTCACGTTTTTTGGTGCAGTTTTGTTGTCAGAAAGTTCTCACTTTTGACTCCCAGCAAAGTCTATGAGCCTGTAGCTGTGGCTTTATCTGTGCTTGGTATCATAATATGGGGGGACTCTACGCCAATTTTTTTTTTTGTTTATTTTACTGTACGATAAACCCGCAGACCAGGCCCTTGATTGGAAGTGTCAGACACGCTGTCACTCAGCATGGGGGCGCGTCTGACTGCAACCAATCACAGACGGCAGTGGGTGGGAGAAGCAGTGAATATGTATGAGCCTAAATGAGCTGCCCTGAAAGAATGAGAGGCCGCGGGAGCAGTGTGTCAGCCGTGTCGGTGACTTAGTAAGTATGATGTGCTTGCTCCTACCTCTCTGCGCCGGATTCAGGTCCCCATAGATTATATGGGGACCAGTATCCGGCCAGATTCCAGGATCCCCTGCCAACCCAGAGTCAGTGGGGGATTGATTTGCGACTCCTCCCATCATTAGTGAGAAACGCAGGGACAAAATGCAAAAAGATAGAACATACTGCAGTTTTGTTTGTCAGGAGTTTGTGACAAACTGCAGACAAAAACACTGCAATGTGCGCACAGCAAATGTGAATTCTCATAGACTTTGTTGGGAAGTCAAGTCAGAACTTTCTGACAATAAAAGTGCACCAGAAAATGAGAAAAAAAACACTGCAGCATGCGCACGTAGCCAAGGCTCAAAGAAAATAAGAAATCTCATACTCTTTGCTGGTAAAATGCTTGTTTTTTTTGTAGCAAAAATACGAGGATGAAAAAAGCGCAGCATGTAAAGAAGCCTTAATGGTCCGTGCGCACGTCGCGCTTTTCATGCGTTTACGCAGCGTTTTGAACTGCAGCATAAACGCATGCGTTCTGCGTCCCCAGCAAAGTCTATGAGAAGTCGGCAAATTCCATGAGCACGTTGCGTCTTTAAACGCAGCGTTTTGGATGCCAAAACTTTGACAAAAATCGATGTGTTTAAAAAAAGCAGCATGTCACTTCTTTTGTGCGTTTTGGGTGCATTTTCCGCTCATTGAAATCGATGTCTGTCTCTCTCCCTCTCTCTTTCATACTCACCGATCACGGGCGCGGCGCTGCACGACTGTCACACTGCTCCGGCGGCTTCTCCCATTTTTGAAAATGCCGGCCGCTCATTATTCCATCTCGTATACACTGCTTCCCCCACCCACCGGCACCTATGATTGGTTGCATAAATAAATAAATAAAAAAAACAACGTGCGGGCCCCCAATTTTGATACCAGGCAAGGTAAAGCCACACGGCTGCAGGCTGGTATTCTCAGGATGGGGAGCCCCACATTATGGGAAGCTCCCCAGCCTAAAAATATCAGCCAGCAGCCGCCCGAAATTGCCACATCCACTAGATGCGATTGTCCCGGGACTCTACCTGGCTCATCCCGAACTGCCCTGGTGCGGTGGCAACCGGGGTAATAGGAAGTTAATGGCAGCCCATAGCTGCCACTAAGTCCTAGGTTAATCATGGCAGGCGTCTATAAGGACACCCCCCAATGATTAACCTGTAAGTTAAAGAAAATAAACACATACACCCAAAAAATCCTTTATTTGGAGTAAAAGACAAAAAAAAAAAAAAAATCACCCTCTTTCACCACTTTATTAAAATCCCCAAACAGCCCTCCAGGTCTGGCGTAATCCACACGAGGTCCCACGACGCATCCAGCTCTGCTACATCAGAAGCCGACAGAGAGCAGCCACAGACCAAGACTGGTCTCTGTCAGCTCCACAGAGCAACTGAAGTGAGTCGCGCTGTCAGCGGTGACGTAATTCAGGTTACACACAGCCACCGCTGGATCCTCCAACTGTCTCAGGTGGAGGACTACAGCTGTGGCTGCGGGTAACCTGAGTGACGGCACCGCTGATCGGGTGGCTCACTTCAGTCACTCAGGTGACCCGCGGGCGGCCATAGCTGGAGTCCTCCAACTGTGACAGCAACTTGCCCGAGTGACTGAAGTGAGCCCTGCGATCAGCGGTGCCCTCACTCAGGTGATTTGCGGTGATTGGGTGGAGGACTCCAGCTGGCAGCAGGTAACCTGAGTGACGGCACCGCTGATCGCGCGGCTCACTTCAGTCACTCAGGGGATTTGCGGTCACTGGCGAGTCCTTCACCGATGGCTGCAAATCAGGCCGCGGCACACAGAGCTGCACGATGACAATGAAGTCGGGTGAAGTTCATTCTGATCACGCGACTGTCTCGCAGCCAGACATGCTCTATGGGGATGTAGCAGAGCCAACTGGGAACGTACTGTCAAAAATGCATCCAAAACAAAGCATTTTGTCACGCCAAAACGCAACGTGCGCACATACCCTAAAGGGATTTTCATATATGGGAATTGTTGGATAATTCTTGTAAATATAAACAATTTTACAAGTTACAGCTTATAAAATTTCACAGTCCTTCTTAAGATATTAAGGCTTTTCTTCTGTTTAGAACTCACTGTCTTGGAGATTGTTCACAGCTGCTAGACCGCAAAACATGCAGTGCTTAGAAGCTCTATAAATTGACTTGTAAGCACTGTTTTGATGCTAGCCAAGATCACTGGAGCACGCCTGCCCAGTTTCCGCAATGGGCTTACAAGCTAAACAAGTGCAGTGGTCTGTCTCCTAGGCGACCAGCTGTAAACAAACGAAAAGTAAAGAATATCTCAAGTACTCCTGCAAATTTTAATAATTGTCAAATTGTAGACGTGCTCGTTTCTCTAAGCGCTATCTGACATTATCCAACTATGAAGATGGGAATAACCCTTTAAACACCTTTGCAAAATTGCAGAGAGATTTGTGCATTTGCTGCTGAGTGGGTAACAAACCATTGTCTACACTGGATACAACTGTGTCTAGTGAGAACAGGACTATCTATGTACCATTGAGCATACATAAGAGTCTTCACTCACTGACGTGAAACACATATCTTGAAACAAAGCATATCAAGAAGTTGTAAGCCATTTATATAGTGATTAGGCTTTATTACCATAAAAATGTACAAAAAAAAAAGTTTTAAAAAAAATTGTCACTACCTGCAGTCACCACTAGAGGGAGCTTTCTGCATACTGTTTATATATTGAACTCAGTCACAATGTATGCAGTAAGCTCCCTCTAGTGGTGGCTGCAGGAAGGGAGAATTTTAACATTTAATTATGTAAATACAGGAGTTTTGGAGCTCTGTTTCAGAAACGAGACTTTCTTAAAAAAAAAAGACATAGGATATTAATAGGAATACAAAATGCTGCCTCTGGAACAAGGTGGTGGCCTTTAACGTTGTTATTTTTTTTCCTAGGAAAAAAATGTACAGGAAATATAAAATGAAGAGTAAATACATTTGTTTATTAGGAGTGAGGGAGGCTATGTGGGGCCCTCCGGTCATACTGGTTGTCACCAAGTTTTCTTGGGAAGGGAAATAAGTGTTGAACAGAAGGTTTTATATCTAGGCAGACAGACCTGGCTCAGGGACTTATATTGACTAAGGGACACCACTTTATTCTATGGCTCTAATGAGCAACAGTGCTTGACTCCAGCACAGTGTGTTACTGATGGAGATCAGGAGCCGGTCAGCCATAGAGCATAATTAGGTATCAAATGTGTCATGGAGAAATCAAACTACAGGCATCTACCAAGGTACCCCAGGCCATAATGCACCCCAAAAACTTCTAGGAAAAGGGGGGAGGGTATTGCAAGTAGATATATAGCACCTATTGCTTATGCTCGCATATTGCAGTACAAAAACTGCAAAAATCACGCAAACGTGCAGCAAAACCAAGCTACAGCCTCCGAGTGATATTTCAGTGCTCACACAGCAGCAGTCCGTTACAATGTATCAGTGATCAATGAAGTAAAAGTAAGGCTATGTGCCCACGTAGCATATTTTCATGCAGTTACGCTGCGTTCTGCACCGCAGCGTAACTGCATGCGTCATGCGTCCCCTGCACAATCTATGAAGATTGTGCCTAATCCATGCCCACGTGGCATATTAGACTAATATAGAAACGAGGGTGGGTATTGTGTAAAAATCATATAACCCTTTAAAATTACAAATTTTATTGATACTTATTAAAATCCACAACCTTTGTGCAAATATTGAAGAAAATAAAGAGGGAAGAAGGTAAATGCTTACCCTTTATGATGGCCCTCCCTCCTGTCCACTAGCTACCGCGGGGGTCGGCACCCTGATAGCTACGAAAATGGCGCCCCCACTCAGCGGTGGCTGACCCTGTAATATCCCTCAAATAGCCCTCAAAAAGGTGGTAAAAAACAGATGAAGTCAAGGGTCATAAACAGGGTACACTCATACTTCAGTGGACAGAAAGATTGGGACAACCACACATGAACACCAGGTTCATACCACCTCCAATGTCATTGGTGATCCTGGGGTAGTAGTACAGACCACCGATATCAAATACACTAAGTGTATAGTCCTGTACGACCCCAAAAGGCAATGTAAATAGCAGGTGCATACATTAAATGCCCAAAATTACCCCTTGGTATGCACATTCAGGAGCTTAATGGTGTTTAGTGCAATAAAATACACATATTTATAAACACACCTTGGCCTCCAATGCTGACTGGTGTAAACGGCCGGTTTGCTCATATACAGAATAAATCAGCGCATACCTGGTGCAGTTGCCTAAGAACAACCAACTATGATCATTGAGGTTAGTCAAATAAATACATCAAACACTTATCGTGTGAGGAGGGTTCATGTGTGGGTCCCAGAATTGCCCCAGTTCTGCCTCAACGCGTTTCTCCGGACACGGATCATCAGGAGGCTTGATACAAGACTTGCCAACCGGTTTCAGGACAGCATAATGTCAGGATAAGGGGGCTTATCCTGACATTATGCTGTCCTGAAACCGGTTGGCAAGTCTTGTATCAAGCCTCCTGATGATCCGTGTCCGGAGAAACGCGTTGAGGCAGAACTGGGGCAATTCTGGGACCCACACATGAACCCTCCTCACACGATAAGTGTTTGATGTATTTATTTGACTAACCTCAATGATCATAGTTGGTTGTTCTTAGGCAACTGCACCAGGTATGCGCTGATTTATTCTGTATATGAGCAAACCGGCCGTTTACACCAGTCAGCATTGGAGGCCAAGGTGTGTTTATAAATATGTGTATTTTATTGCACTAAACACCATTAAGCTCCTAAATGTGCATACCAAGGGGTAATTTTGGGCATTTAATGTATGCACCTGCTATTTACATTGCCTTTTGGGGTCGTACAGGACTATACACTTAGTGTATTTGATATCGGTGGTCTGTACTACTACCCCAGGATCACCAATGACATTGGAGGTGGTATGAACCTGGTGTTCATGTGTGGTTGTCCCAATCTTTCTGTCCACTGAAGTATGAGTGTACCCTGTTTATGACCCTTGACTTCATCTGTTTTTTACCACCTTTTTGAGGGCTATTTGAGGGATATTACAGGGTCAGCCACCGCTGAGTGGGGGCGCCATTTTCGTAGCTATCAGGGTGCCGACCCCCGCGGTAGCTAGTGGACAGGAGGGAGGGCCATCATAAAGGGTAAGCATTTACCTTCTTCCCTCTTTATTTTCTTCAATATTTGCACAAAGATTGTGGATTTTAATAAGTATCAATAAAATTTGTAATTTTAAAGGGTTATATGATTTTTACACGTGGCATATTAGAACACAGCGCTTTGGCTACTGCCGAAGTACTGCGTTCTAAAAAGCAACATGTCACTTCTTTCATGCGCTTTGGCTGCAGCCTCCGCTCTGTCTATGGGAGGGGCTGCATCCAGAGCGCATGAAATCGGCTTTTCATTACGGACTGTTTCTGCAGCGATTTGAAGCGCACATGTGCTGTTCAAATCGCAGCAGAAATTTCTGCAGGGACAGAACGCAACGTGCGCACATAGCCTTACGCAGAAGAAAACAATTGAAGAGAATGATCATAGTATCATAGTATCATAGTTTTTAAGGTTGAAGGGAGACTCTAAGTCCATCTAGTTCAACCCGTAGCCTAACATGTTGATCCAGAGGAAGGCAAAAAAAAACCAATGTGGCAAACAAGTTCCAATGGGGAAAAAATTTCCTTCCTTCGTCCACATCCGGCAATCAGACTAGTTCCCTGGATCAATACCCTGTCATAAAATCTAATATACATAACTGGTAATATTAAATTTTTCAAGAAAGGCATCCAGGCTCTGCTTAAATGTTAGTAGTGAATCACTCATTACAACATCATGCGGCAGAGAGTTCCATAGTCTCACTGCTCGTACAGTAAAGAATCCTCGTCTGTGATTATGATTAAACCTTCTTTCCTCAAGACGTAGCTGATGCCCCCGTGTTCCAGTCGCAGACCTAGGTGTAAAAAGATCTTTGGAAAGGTCTCTGTACTGTCCCCTCATATATTTATACATTGTGATTAGATCCCCCCTAAGCCTTCGTTTTTCCAAACTAAATAACCCCAAGTTTAATAACCTGTCTTGGTATTGCAGCCCACCCATTCCTCTAATAATCTTGGTCGCTCTTCTCTGCACCCTCTCCAGTTCAGCTATGTCCTTCTTATATATCGGTGACCAGAATTGTACACAGTATTCTAAGTGCGGTCGCACTAGTGACTTGTACAGTGATCCACATTGTATAAGCCTGTACAGGGACTACTCTTGACTTTACAGCACAGAGCTTGAAAACTGTAAAGGATTAAAACTGTATTTAAAAAAATATTAAAAAAAACATTTCATGATTGTACAACTTAAAAAAAAAACAACACATGGCAGCACCACGTTTGTCCAAAGGCCATGTCTTTTAGGGTACCGTCACACTTTAGCGACGCTCCAGCGATCCCACCAGTGATCTGACCTGGTCAGGATCGCTGCTGCGTCGCTACATGGTCGCAGATGAGCTGTCAATCAGGCAGATCTCACCAGCGACCAGTGACCAGCCCCCAGCCAGCAGCAACGCGTAGAAGCGATGCTGCGCTTGGTAACTAAGGTAAATATCAGGTAACCAAGCGCTTGGTTACCCGATATTTACCTTGGTTACCAGCGCACACCGCTTAGCGCTGGCTCCCTGCACTCCTAGCCAGAGTACACATCGGGTTAATAAGCAAACCGCTTTGCTTATTTACCCGATGTGTACTCCGGCCACTCGTCCAGGGAGCAGGGAGCCGGCACTGGCAGCCTGAGAGCGGCGGACGCTAGTAACCAAGGTAAATATCGGGTAACCAAGCAAAGGGCTTTGCTTGGTTACCCGATATTTACCTTGGTTACAGCTTACCGCAGGCTGCCAGACGCCACCTCCCTGCACATTCAGATCGTTGCTCTCTCGCTGTCAAACACAGCGATGTGTGCTTCACAGCGGGAGTGCAACGTCCAAAAAAATGAACCAGCACTGTGTGCAACGAGCAGCGATCTCACAGCAGGGGCCAGATCGCTGCTCAGTGTCACACACAGTGAAAATCGCTAATGAGGTCACTGGTGCGTCACAAAAACCGTGACTCAGCAGCGATCTCGCTATGTGAGAAGTGCCAATTACTGTATTAATCAATGAGCTGCAATACCAGATGCAACCTGTAGACAAATGTGGCAGGATTTTTTTTTTTCTTGTTATGGAAATAACCATTTTTTTCCAAATCAGTACAAACTATTAACCTTCCCCTTCCAACCCCCTGGGATTTCTGATAACTGAGGGGGGACAGTCAGGAGTGTCGGCTCCGGAGGTAGCATGGCCACTCCTTCTCTGCGCAGAGTACAGCTTGGCCATGTTGATATTCCAGTTCAGCCTCACTTTTTGAAGCATAGGGGATTAAATACAGCGCTCGTAGCATTTCTGCTCTAATTAGGCTTTAAATCTACATTTCCTTAGTCTAGTAATTGCCACCAGAGGGTATTCCAATATGTTTTGACATCAGTAATGCTGCGCTCAATCACCACTCAGGTACCAGGATTAACCTCCTATTTATTTGCTGTGCAAAATTCTTAAACCGCAACAAATAAATAAAATAAAACTAGATACTGAAATCTTCAGCCCACAGTTGTCATCTAATAATCTCAGCCATGTCTCCGTTTTATACCTTGTGCACGTGACGGTATTATAGTTGGGAGTTGTAATAATGCACACGTTTGTTACACGCTGGGTTATACTTATACTTAAAATGGTGAACCCCTGCCATGATGCTATAGCGTAGGTGCAGTCTCAGCCCAACATTGTGGCGCCATATGGCGGCACAGAATACAACATAGCTACAAAAACTCCACAGGCTTCTGTTCTGGCTCCCTGAACATTTCTCTACTGTGTGCATGATGATGATGATGTCTTACAGGTCAGCCACATAGGCAAGACTCAGGTGGCCACTGCAGCCAGTACGTGCCTACTGGAGGTGTCATGGAGCTTTCCACCAACCCTGAATACAAAATACACTCCTCAATCTTGAATGTCCAATAGCAAAGAACACGTCATGGAGATCTGGAAATCACAGGAGGGATAGACATTTTAATGGTATGCAAATGAAAAAAATATGGAAACAGAATTTTCAAAACATCTTGAATAATTCACTGTCAAGTATGAGCGCCATGTGTAGGAACCCCGCACTTACAAACCTTGGCTGCCATCAGCGAGGTTATTCATGGTTGTCCGAGGAATGTTCTGCCACACTAAGGGGTGCTTCACACACAGCGAGCTCGCTGCCGAGATCGCTGCTGAGTCACGGTTTTTGTGACGCAGCAGTGACCTCATTAGCGATCTCGCTGTGTGTGACACTGAGCAGCGATCTGGCCCCTGCTGCGAGATCGCTGCTCGTTACACACAGCCCTGGTTCGTTTTCTTCAAAGGCGCTCTCCCGCTGTGACACACAGATCACTGTGTGTGACAGCGAGAGAGCGACAAATGAAGCGAGCAGGGAGCAGGAGCCGGCATCTGACAGCTGAGGTAAGCTGTAACCAAGATAAACATCGGTAACCAAGGTGGTTACCCGATATTTACCTTAGTTACCAGCCTCCACAGCTCTCGCGCTGCCTGTGCTGCCGGCTCCGGCTCTCTGCACATGTAGCTGCTGTACACATCGGGTTAATTAACCCGATGTGTACTGTAGCTAGGAGAGCAAGGAGCCAGCGCTAAGCAGTGTGCGCGGCTCCCTGCACATGTAGCTGCATTACACATCGGGTTAATTAACCCGATGTGTACTGTAGCTAGGAGAGCAAGGAGCCAGCGCTAAGCTAAGCGGTGTACGCTGGTAACTAATGTAAACATCGGGTAACCATACCCGATGTTTACCTTAGTTACCAGTGTCCACAGCTTCCAGACGCCGGCTCCGTGCAAGCGCAGCGTCGCTTGCACGTCGCTGCTGGCTGGGGGCTGGTCACTGGTCGCTGGTGAGATCTGCCTGTTTGACAGCTCACCAGCGACCATGTAGCGATGCAGCAGCGATCCTGACCAGGTCAGATCGCTGGTCGGATCGCTGCTGCATCCCTAAAGTGTGAAGGTACCCTAAATGCATGGGCATTGTGATCATCAAGATCCACTGCTGGCAGCTCCCTCTGCAATTGTCAACAAATAATGAAAAGAAAAGTCCTGATACGCTGCAGGTCATGGTAGTAGCATTTTTTGACCATACAACCTGCGCACAGTAGCATGAGGAACATGCGCCCTGGAATTGTTGTGTTGAAACCAGTTGTTGAAACACTTTGGCAGTACCACTGGTTCCACAATGGTAACACTGAGCTGAGCTTATAGAAGACTATAAGGCTATGTGCACACACTGTGTTTTTTTGACGCTGCGTTTTTGTGCGTTTTTGGCCGCTAAAAACGCACAAAAACGCACCTGCGTCGAAAAAACGCGGCAAAAAACGCACGCGTTTTGCCGCGATTTGGTGCATTTTTTTGCTGCGTTTTGCTGCGTTTTTGCTCACTGCGTCCTTATGCGTTTTTTATCAGTGAACAAAAAAAAAAAAAGGTCTGATGTCATTTCCTTCTTCAATGTGTTCTTCATTCTCCACTAGTGTATACAGAAGAGCAGACAGCTGCAGAACTACAAGGCTCAGCATCCTCCATCCAATAGTGTATGCAGGAGAGCAGACAGCAGCTGTCGAACTACAAGGCTCAGCATCCTCCTTCCAGGACTGTATGCAGGATTTCTTTGCCCCCCCAAACAAAAAAAATGACATGGGCTTCGCCATATTTTTGTATGCTAGCCGGGTACAGCAGGCAGGTACGGGCTGCCCCCAACCCCCAGCTGCCTATTTGTACCCGGCTGGGAACCAAAAATATAGGGAAGCCCTTTTTTTTTAAATTATTTTATGAATTTCATGAAATAATTTTAAAAAAAAATGACGTGAGCTTCGCCCAATTTTTGAGTCCAGCCGGGTACAACTAGGCAGCTGGGGATTGGAATCCACAGTGCAGGGTGCCCATGCTTTCTGGGCACCCCCGCTGTGAATTGCAGTCCCGCAGCCACCCCAGAAAATGGCGGTTTCATAGAAGCGCCATCTTCTGGCGCTGTATCCAACTCTTCTACCTGCCCTGATGCCGGGTGGCTAGCTAGGTAATAATGGAGTTAGGGCTAGCTGTATATTATCAGCTAGCCCTAAGCCCGAAATTCATGGTGTCACGCCAATATTAGACATGGCCACCATGAATTTCTAGTAAAGATAAAAAAAAAACACAACACACAGAAAAATATTTTTATTAGAAATAAAACACAACACAATTAGTGACTCCATCTTTATTGAAATAAAGAACCCCCCCTCCGCAGTAATCCTGGGTTAGGGTCCCGCGCCGTCCAATCCGGATCCAATATCATCTGATCGGTTTGCTGGAAGGCAAAGCGATCAGATGATGCGTCAGGATCAAGTGCCTGAATCCCATCACACATCAGCTGATTGTATAAAAGCCGATTATACAATCAGCTGATGCATCGGTGCAAAAAAAAAAAAAAAATAATACTCACTTATGTGCTGATTACCGGCAGCTCCTGCAGCGATGGGATGAGAGTCTGATCCCGTCCGATCGCTGCAGCAGCTGCCGGTAATCAGGGATGAAGTCTCCTGACGCATCCGCTGATACCGGCCGGGCGCCCGCGTCACCGCAATACTTACGATCACCTGATGCGTCAGGTGACTGCATCAGGTGATCCATCGCCAGGTCCTGCATCCATCGGAGCTTTCCCGGCCGTCTGCACACAGCCGGAGCGGCGATACCGTGAGAGGAGATGGGAGCGGACATGGCACCGGGAGTCTGCAGACAGGTGAGTATAACTTTTTTTTTTTTTTCTACTGTTAACTTTTGTTTTCGTAGCCGCTTCCACCTCCCGCCCAGACATGGCGCCGCACGGCAGCATACATGCCCAGGACGGGAGGTGGAAGCCGCAGTGACGGTACCGGGAGGATTCACGCTTCTGTATATACTGACAGAAGGAATCCTCTTCCTGTACACGTCACTTTACTACCCACCTCCTGCGTTTATAGCTGCGTTGTTGGTCTAGAAACGCACCAAAACGCACCAAAACGCAGCTATTTGCGTTTCTCATTGCGTCTTTCAACATCCCATTGAACTCAATGGATGAAAAGCGCAGTGAAAAACGCGGGAATAATTGACATGCTGCGTTTTTGTGGCACCACAAAAACGCAGCTGAAAAAAAACAGATGTGTGGGGACAGCAAAAATGAAAACTCATAGACTTTGCTGGGGAAGCAAAGTCATGCAGTTTTGAGGCCAAAAACGCACCCGAAAAACGCACAAAAACGCCGAGAAAAACGCACAGTGTGCACATAGCCTAAAGGTTCGATTATCGTACATCACACCACTCCACATCATAATCCCTGGTGTAGGACCGGTTGATGTTCCCTCAGGAAAATCTCTTCATGGTATTGGCCACGTGGTCACCACAAAGAGACCAGAGACTGGAATGGAGCAATAGAGGTCTATCCTGTTCTACAAGAAGTCCTGCTCTTGCCTGTTCCACGTGGTCTCTACACAAATCTCCAGATCATTGCAACCATCACCATGAAGAGGCCTTCACAAAGGAAGGGAAGGTCACACAGGTCCTCTACCGAGATTATGGTGTGGGGTGGCATAATGTACAATAGCCGGACTCCTCTATTCTTCTTGCCAGGCATACTTACAGCTCAGAATCACATTTCTCCAAAGTGTTCCGGGAGCCATTTTTAATTACGACAGTGCAGGCAGCATGTTGCCCGTGCTACTATGAGCAGCCTATGTACCCTTAGGCTAGGTTCACATTTCCGTTGTTTTAAATCCGTCAGTGACGGATCAGTCGTTGTTTAGATGTCAACTGACACAACGGATGTGTTTTTCACAGGATTACTTTCACAGGAATCCTGTGAAAAAAACTGATTCGTCGCATCCGTTACATCCGCCGTGCGTCCGTTTTTGACGGATCAGTCATGATCCGTTTGTGTTTGGGACAGCCCAGTGGGTGTGCCAAACGTGCTGGGCATGCTCAGGAGAGCATGACGGGATCCAGCGCTGGATTCCGTCATAAGACGGATTACGACGGAATCCAGCACCATAGACAAACATTACAAGTGTGACGGATGGCGACAGATTCCTGCGCGGTACATTAATTTTGACGGCCCAAAAAACGTTACATTCTGTATTGCTCCTGCCCGGCGGTCAGTGCAAAAACGACTGACCGCAGCGCAGCGGATGCAACACAAGGTCATCAGTCGCAATCCGCCAGTAATACAAGTCTATGGGACACAACGCTAAACGGATTGCGTTGTTAACCATAGCCGCAGATTGTGACTGATACATTTTAATGGAAATGTGAACCTAGCCTAAAATGCGCAATCATGGCCTGAAGAGTCTCCGGACTGGTCTCCCATTGAGCACATCTGGGACATCATTGGTCGGCAATTGCAAAGGAGCTGCCAGCAGAGGAGCTTGTTAATATACTCACCGATCAACTGTGAATTGAGGTGTTGTCATAATCTATTTAATAATTATTAAAGATTGTTTTTTATCAAACAAAATTGGGATTGTAACTTAGGAATTACTGATGGTTTTGGATCCCGGTGATCTATTTGGAATAGTTTTTGTATACCGACTGATCCCTGTCTTTTCCGGTATCCTTCGCCGTGCCGCTCCTCATTTGAGTCACCTGACGGTAATTCAGACTCTCCGGATCCCACTATAAGTTGGAAGTCTCTGTTACAATGTAAGCCTATGGAGGCTTGTTCTGACTTTCCATAGGATTACATTGTAAAAGCCACTTCCAGGTCACACAAAGCGGCATGATCTGAAGGAATCCTTCTTTAGTAACTTCACTGACAGCAGCCAAGGCTTGTGTGTGCCTTTCTGTGTGGCACTTACAGTATATTCATTAATGAACAAATCAAGATGTTTTGAAATTTTGTTTTATTTTTTTTTGCCATCATTTACATAAGAGTACGCTGTGATTTCCATTATTCCACGACTTTTCCTTTTTGTTGTCGTCATTTCAATGTCGAGACGTGTATATAAGTGACAAAGCAAAAATTCCATGGAGCGCGACGGAGATCATTCTTTAATGTAAGTCTATGGGAGTCTCATTCTGGCTCCCATAGAGTTGCATTTACCGCTTGTGATGTAATTTCTGACTTCCGGACAGTCAGACGTTGAGATCACAAGATGGCACAACGGGAATGGAGGAATGCCAATAAAAGGTGAAGACACTGAAGGGTAAGTATAAGATAGAGGCAGGGACTTTAGGTTAAAAGCACCATTTAAGAAAAAAAAAAATAAATAACCGCACAGTGTATAATTGCGAGAAATGACGACTTATAGGGGAGCACAGTGGTCTGGAAAAGCTGAGTCATGAACCCTTGAAGCTCCAGTCTTCCAGCAGTGACCTGCTATTCTTAGAGCCCATGATCTAAATTTTTTTTCCCACCTTTCGTCCATCAGTAATCTGTGCATCTGATGAAGGTCAGGGATCTGACAGAAACGTTATGCTTTAACACTAGAAGTCCCAGGAATTTCGAGCTCCATAGGGTTTCAATGGTAGAAATGTTAAATGACCCCTCTCTGGGACTTCTAGTGTTAATCTGTGGATTGCATCTGTAAATAAAGCACAACTTTCAGCCAGTGCAAAGTCATTCTATATTATTAACCCTTGGACGAGCCCGTCTCACGCGTCGCATGTAACCTAGAATGATCTCCAAGGGGATAAAGATAATTCTGTGAAAGGCAGAAGTGAATGTCCTGTAATGCTAGAAGCAGATTATATATTACGTGCAGCTGCAGATCTCGGAATAATGCGCTCGCTCCGGCCCTGGGGTATTGAGCAATGAGAACCCGACCATCACATCCTGACCTCCATGGATATATTTTTATTTAACCCTTTTAGAGTTCCCCTTTTTATCTGTTGCATCCACGGATACCCTGATAATAGGCAGTGCCCGGTGCTACTGACAGCTGCTTATCTACTTATAAAATGAACATGTTTTGGCTGTTGAAGAAATTGTACAAGATTAAAAAATCATGATTGCTTTACTCCAAGCCAGCGCCACTCCTGAATGCAGGATGTGTCTGGTATTACAGCTGATCATGTGCCAGATGGGAGTAACCACCTGTCAATAATTCAATTAGCAGGAAAGAAGGTCGGTGGGGGAGGCTCTGCCTTTATATCAGGTAGATTACTGATGACCATAAAAGACTTACTAAAAAACTTAGGGCTACTTCTCACATAGCGAGATCGCTGCTGAGTCACGGTTTTTGTGACGCAGCAGTGACCTCATTAGCGATCTCGTTATGTGTGACACTGAGCAGCGATCTGGCCCCTGCTGTGAGATCACTGCTCATTACACACAGTGCTGGTTCATTTTTTGGACATTGCTCTCCCGCTGATAAGCACACATCGCTGTGTGTGACAGCAAGAGAGCAACGATCTGAATGTGCAGGGAGCAGGAGCCGGCTTCTGGCAGCTTGCGGTAAGCTGTAACCAAGGTAAATATCGGGTAACCCAGTGAAGGGCTTTGCTTGGTTACCCGATATTTACCTTGGTTACTAGCGTCTGCCGCTCTCAGGCTGCCAGTGCCGGCTCCCTGCACACGTAGCCAGAGTACACATCGGGTAAATAAGCAAAGCAGTTTGCATATTAACCCGATGTGTACTCTGGCTAGGAGTGCAGGGAGCCAGCGCTAAGCGGTGTGCGCTGGTAACCAAGGTAAATATCGGGTAACCAAGCGCTTGGTTACCAGATATTTACCTTCGTTACCAAGCGCAGCATCACTTCCACGTATCGCTGGTGGCTGGGGGCTTGTCACTGGTCGATGGTGAGATCTGCCTGATTGACAGCTCACCAGCGACCATGTAGCGACGCACCAGCGATCCTGACCAGGTCAGATCGCTGGTGGGATCGCTGGAGCGTCGCTAAAGTGTGACGGTACCCTTACATTCAGAGATTGGGGGAGGAAGATATATCAACTAATCCTGGCACCACCTTTATGAAAAGGAAAATGGGCCAGACTTCTATGGAAATAAATTCTAAACATGGTGGCACTGAAGAGGGGCATAATGCATACAATGAAACGGGAAGTTATACAGAGGTGTACTGGTCACAATGGAGACTCTGCCCCAGGTGAAAGTATACCTAGCTACAGCACACAAGCCCACTATGGGTCACCAGTCAGACCCCCATGTGTTAAACTTGTCAAGATCCCCTCCTAAATAAAAATCTATGGTCAGGTAGAAGCGGAAAGGCATGAGTAGGGTTTAGGCTTAGTCTCTGTTTTGGAGAGGTAGTGCCTCCCTTCCTCTCTGCCCTGATTGAGAACCCACAGCATCTCTCAGATTGGAAGATTTTGTATAAAACAGAGCGCATCCCAAATCCTGACTGATAATGGCGATAATGGGTCTGGAGAGCGAGAAACCATCGCTCCTCTGTTGTCAATTCAGGGAAAAAAACATCTCAAAAGAAATAATTGGCTGAGATAAGGCAGGCCCGAGCAGGCCGGCATCACAGTATATAGGGCCGATAACATCAGGAATGCGGATCACAAAAGGACTGGGATGGCTGGCATGAATACAGAAGAGTATCGTAAGGAGGTCACAGTACACAGGGAGCCAAGGCTTCACACTCAGGGTAAACGTGGTACTGTGCTTAGTGCGGAGAGTGCGGAGGAGACGGGACAGGATTTATTAAATAGTCATACCTTCCTCTAGAACGGGAAAATCCTGAGCTGCAATCAAAGTTCTGCAGAACAAAAGATGAAATCTCCCTGTATTCGCTGCTTGTTCAGTGTCTGTTGTAGGAAACAATGCCCCTGTCCTCCCACCCAATGTATTATAAGGGCTCAACTACATTGTTAAGGATATAAAGCTCCCTGACTGTTTCCTGGATCAAAGAAGATAGTGAGTGCAGCTCTGGATTATAAGAGGATGTAATTCAGGATTAATACAAGATAAGTAATGTAATGTATGCTCAGAGTGACTCCAGAATAGTGAGTGCAGCTCTGGAGTATAATACAGGATGTAACTCAGGATTAGTACAGGATAAGTAATGTATGTACCCATGACAGCTGAATACTGAGTGCAGCTCTGGAGCATAACACATGATAAAACTTAGGATAAGTGATGTAGTGTATGTATATGGTCACTCCACCAGCAGAATAGTGAGTGCAGCGCTGGAGTATAATACAGCATGTAACTCAGTCATTGGTACATAAATTACTTATCCTGTACTCATACTATCAGCAGAATAGTGAGCGCAGCTCTGGAGTAGAACACAGGATAAAACCTACGATAAGTACAGGATAAGTAATATATGTACAAAGTGACCTCTACCAGCAGAATAGTGAGTGCAGCTCTCGAGTATGCAGGACATAACTCAGGATCAGTAGTAAATAAGCAATGTGCCTAATAAATGACAAGGCCAAGTGTTCCAGCCCTGGTGAAATAATTGGCAGTAGGATACCACTGATTCAACGCACATCTCAGCACTTTACATTCATGATTCGGAGCTGTACCTCAGGGCACAATGATTATTTTTTATGGTCATCATGTGTACTATTACAGGTTTTCTATCACTAGACCTTTTGAGGGTGGCTGTTCAGGGTTTACACTCATCTGTGACCTGGCACCCTCTTTTGAGCTCTGGAGATGGTTGGGATCTTAGGTTACGTTCTTTTGGAGCTCATTAGCAGTGGACCTCCAGCAATGGAAGTCCTGCGGTGCTGTGCGAGGCTGCGGATATCATTAGAAAAAAGGTGAGTGGAGCCGCACATTTCAGATACCCTTTTTGCCTGGAAAAAGGTGAAAATTGCAGGTACACTCACAGAATAAATTGACTTGCCGCAGATGTCAAACCTCCAGCTCCTGCTACGGATATATTGTGTTGTGTGTGCATTACATTACAATCTCAAGCACTTTGCTGGCACATTAAAATGCAACAGACTTTTAGGAAAGGAATATGCAGCAGAAACTAACCCTAAACTTAACGCTAGAGTTACATAAGGTATAGGTCTACTGGGAATCCGCCACAAAAAGAAAACAAAAAAAAAACAACACAGCAGCACGCTGCAAGCAATAAGATGGGTGCACGCTTTAAATAGACTTACTCAGTATATCAAATAGTCTGTATACGTGCACGGCACAAAGGGTCACAGTTCACTTTGATCAAAAGTCTCAATTTGTCTTTAAAGGGAACCTGTCACCAGATTTGGGGTCTATAAGCTGCGACCACCACTAGTGGGCCCTTATATATAACATTCTAACATGCTGTATACAAGAGCCCATGCCGCTGTGTAGAATGTAAAAATCACTTCATAATACAGTGGAACCTTGGTTAACAAGAACAATCCGTTCTGGGACTGTGCTTGTTAACCAAGTTACTCGTTCAGCAAAGCAAGATTTCCCATAGGAAATCATTGCAATGCAGACAATTCCTTCCACAACTTGTTAAATGTCCCATCCTGGTCCCCTTTTGTGCCATTCCACACATGCACAAACAACACACAAACAACACACAAGCACATATTATGCTCACTTTACCTTCCGTTCCATCGCCAGCCTCCTGGGACTTGCTGTTCGCTAGTACGGGTTGTGTATCGGGTTACCATAACGACGAGGGAGGAACTTCCGCTGCCAGAGCGCTGACGTCAAAGGCAGGAGCCGCTTGCCTCTGATTAGTCAGCGCGCTGCCTTTGAGTAGCAGTGACAAAGGAAGTTCCTGCTTCGTCACTATGGTTGCCGATGCACAGCTTATACCGGCGAACTACAGGACCCAGGAGGCCGGCGATGGAACGGAAGATACACATATTATGCTCACCTTACCTTCCGTTCGATCGCCGGCCTCCTGGGTCCTGTAGTTCGCCGCGAGGATTCCTCCCTCGTCGCGATGTACCGGGGAACTACAAGAACCATGAGACCGGCGATGGAACAGAATGTAAGGTGAGCATAATACTGTATGTGTGTGTGTGCGTGCGTGCTTGTGTGTGTTTGTGTGGACTGTAAGAGCGGGTCAGAGCGCGGTGGATGTACAGAACCGGAAGTGTGTGCGGTGAGGATTTTGCTCGTACAGCAAAGCTTTCTCATAAACAGTTACAAATTTACAGCAAGCTTTGCTTGTTAAGCGAAATTCTCGTTAAGCGAGGTTCCACCGTACTTACCTAAGGGGCGGTGCCGATGCAGAGTGGTCAGACGGGCGTCTCCGTTCTCTGGTACAGGCACCTCCTCTTTCGGCCATCTTTGTCCTCCTTCTGAGGCCCGTGTACATGACGCGTCCTGCGTCATCCATACTATCAGGCATTGAGGTCCTGTGCAGGCGCACTCGGATCTGCTCTAAGCAGGGTAGATTAAAGTATTGTAGTGCGCATGCGCGGGACCTCAATGCTGGCTAGTGTGCATGACATAGGACGAGTCATGCACCCAAACTTCAGAAGAAAAAAGGACAAAGATGGCCGAAAGATGAGGCGCTGGTAACAGAACGGAGACACCCAACTGACCAGTCTGCACTGCACCGCCCCTAAGGTGAGTATTATAAAGTGATTTTTACGTTCTACACAGCAGCCTGGGCTCTTATATACAGCATGTTAGAGTACTGTATATAAGAGCTCACTGGTGATGGCAGCAGCTTATGGGCCCCAAATCTGGTGACAGGTTCCCTTTAAGGCTTTTGATTTGGGGGGGATTGGGAAGTTTTGCGGCACTCCCCTCCCCCCTCCTTACGACTGACCACCACCTTATGTACTTATTTTTATTTTATCTCTGTTGAAATGATGTTTTTCCATGAATTCTGACACCTTCTCTGAGAAGTTCTGAGCAATTACCTAAAAGACCGTACAAATATGACAAAAATGTTTATTCTGGCCTTTACCACACAAGGGTGCGGTAGTTATACTACATGCAAAAAATGGAGGGATCTGGGCTTGGTGTGTTTTTTTTTTTCCCTTTTGCAGATTTGTTAATCTATTCCACCCAAAAACACATTTTTCCCAATTTCTGTTAACAAAAATTAGCAAAAACTGCAAACAGCCTATAAAACAAAAAATCTGCTCCACCTTTAGCACAGCTGATAGATGAATGTTCTGCCAAATTATTGGGACCTAGCATCAACGGAGTCAGACTACTAAATATTCTAGATTACTGAAAAGACGGTCAAAAAAAATACCAAACTCACAGAGTAAGTCCAAAATGAGTGTCCGCTGCTATGTAGAGCTATCAGCCGGTCCATGTCCGCTGACTAATAGAGGAGGGGATCCGGCCAGGGCGTCACAATGAGACATTGGGGCCTATTACACAGACTGTTCGAAGAGGAGCCAATAGTCCAGAATATCTGTTATTCCGCGACGTGATGGGTCACAATAATGCTGAAGTCACTTTACAGTAGGCTTCTGCACAAGTATTGTTTATCCTTAGAGGTTCTCTCCATCTCACAAGTCCTAAGTATGTGCACACGTCAAGTATCTGATGCAGAAATGTCTTCACCTCTTGGCAAAAAAAAATGCAGTGGTAAAAACGCTAATTTCTACTGATCAATCAGGGGTCAATCAGAGGTGGGGGCATGCCAGACTACCTTTCCTGTAGTCCTGCTGCATAAACAAACAAAATCAAATAAACAAAACAACAGATGGACCTGAAACAGGTAGCCCGAATTGTTTCTGTAAAGGGAACCTGTCACTGGATGTTTATAATAGTCACCTAACGGTTGGTGCAGCGCAGTCGGTCAGATGGGCGTCTCCATTCTCCGGGTCCACGCCTCCACTTTCGGCCATCTTTGTCTTCCTTCTTCTGAAGCTAGTGTGGATGACGTGTTCTACGTCATACACACAAGCCGACATTGAGGTCCCGCACATGCGCACTACAATACTTTGATCTGCCCTACTCAGGGGAGATGAAAACGCACCTGCGCAGGACCTCAATGTCGGCTAGGGTAGATGACGTAGAACGCGTCATCCATACTAGCTTCAGAAGAAGGAGGACAATGATGGCCGAAAGAGGATGCGCGGACTCGAAGAACAGAGACACCCATCCGACCAACTGCGCTGCACCAACCGTTAGGTGAGCATTATAAACATCCGGTGACAGGTTCCCTTTAACCCCTATAGCATGCTGTCTTTAGATTACATAGCAAAATTCTGCTGACAGATTCCCTTTAAATCTGCACCAAATTTGCAAGGAGAAAATACTCAACATGTGTATGAGACTTCAGGATTACAGGATTAGGATTCTCTTTACTGGCATCAGGAAACCCTTCAGGTTTTGTAACACATACATATATATATATATATATATATATATATATATATATATATATATATATATATATATATATATATATATATATAATAAATAAAAAAGAGAACTAGAAAGCAATGTGTGCACACATCCTTATAGGCATTGCTCTATGAACGCATGAATGCAAAAAGCTATCACCAATCCCCACAAGAGATGATAGTTAACATGATGATCACTGGGGGTCCTACAGTGGGGACCCCTCTGATCCAGAGAGCTAGGCTCTGAAGTCATGGGATATTAGAAATCTCCATTTTTGAAGGAAGAAATAAATAAATCAGTGAGACCCCCGAGGATTACCCTGTTGATAAATGATAACTTACGTTTATGGTAACACCCTTAAGATCAGCCCCATTATCTTCCTCATCACTGGGCCCGGCTTTGTACTGCAGCTCTCTTATCAGCCAAGAACATCAGTAAAGAACCACTTTGAGGAAAGAACTCAAGTAACACCTTGAGAGCCGAGGTGCCCGGAGCAGACGTCTGGTACAGCCGGTCAGGTCACACACGGTGTGGCTGGTGTCACCAGGGACCGCGTTTTATCACTTAAACAGGTTTCCCCAGATTGCAGTTACTCAGTGACTCAATATAGATTGTGCGTGATTAGTCATCATGCAATAAAGACAAGGGCTGCAGATACCGATGTCGTATGGGAACACGTTGTGCTGGACGAGGTCTAGGAACGCCATCTTGAACCTGACAATGTATAACACAGCACAACAAATAAACACTTTTTGTCTGCTACTTGGCAAAAACCATGTGCGCTATACTAAATCGAATGCGCTGAATCCAAATCTGAAGTTAGTTTTTTTGTAGCACGTCAGGATATTAAGTTATTCCAATTTTTGTGAAAATTAAAATAAGCAATTAATAAAGATACAGAATCGTTATGTCCCACAGTTTCACAACATGTATTATCATTTTTATTGAAAAAGAAGTATAGGTAAATAAACCAAAAAACTTAAAAATCACTTATAGTAGCTTAAGAAATCGCCTTGAACTCAGCAGAGTACTTTTAAAAGTGCTTCAGGCACTTGCTTTTGCGCTTGTGAGTGGTCCTAGTGGCCCGTTGCAAAAACCAGCAGTAATCGCCCATCATGTTGGGGTTAAAGCGACCTGGGTATCTTTTTTCCATAGTAGAAATGTCCTGGTGGAATCTCTCACTATGTTCGTCACTGACATTACCCATATTTGGAGGAAAGAAGTCAAGATGTGAATGTAGGAAATGCATTTTCAATGACATTCGGGCACCATGCATTTCATATGCTTGAAGCATATTGTCTATTAGTTCAGCATAGTTTTCTGCTCTTTCGTTTCCAAGGAAGTTTTGAACTACTAATATAAATGCATCCCATGCAGTTAGTTCAAGTGGGGTGAGTTCTTTCTTGAAGATTTCATCATGGATTAGTTGGTGGATTTCAGGACCAATAAAGATTCCTGCTTTGAGTTTGGCCTCAGTTTTCAATGCACTAAACGTTTCCTTCAGATACTTAAATCCATTCCCTTGACGATCCATTGCTACTACAAAATTTTTCATTAGTCCTAGTTTAATGTGAAGAGGTGGAAGATAAACTTTAAGTGGATCGACAAGTGATTCGTGTTGAACATTGTGCTTACCAATCTTATGTTCATCTCTATTGGGCCACCGTTTAATTTTATGGTTGTTGTCATCTCGACTGTTCCATAGGCACAGAAAGCACATATGCTTAGTGTAACCTAACTGCAAACCAAGGACTAGTGCAACAGCTTTGAGGTCAGCACAAATGTTCCATTGATGTTCTGAATATTTAATCCATTTCAGAATGATCTGCATAGAAGCATAGGTCTCTTTCATTCCAACCGCATGTCCAATGGGGACAGATGGCTTTTCATTGCCATTGTGCAACAGAACAGCTTTCAAGCTTGCTTTACTAGAGTCTATGAACAGTCTCCATTGATCTGGAAAATGTCTACAACCCAACTCTAGCATAAGCCCATTCACATCAGTACAGAAGCAGACACCATTTTGCCTGAATAGGCGTATGGCCTTTTCTAAGTATAACTCAAAATCTGGACGTGCTGTGCAAATTCTGAGTTCATATTTGGAATCAGCATGTTCAAATTAGTAAAGAACACATGTTTTACCCTCAGTAGCAAAAACATTGTTGTGCTGTGTAATCGGTGGTGCTGGCCTCTGGGCGTCTTAACAGTTATCAGAATGAATGGGCAGCCGTGACTACTGAACCTCTGTGGTCCCTTACTGTGCACGACAGCGTCTGTAGTTTTATATATAGCCATGTATAGATGATCATTTTCTCTGCCGCGATCACTGACTCCAGCAGACCTGCACTGTCAGTAGGAGGCCAAGGTGGCCTGAAATAAAAGGAGCTACTCCTTTACCTCCACTAGAAGCTGCAGTTATTGCCATTTTAATAGATTGCTAATCTAAAGATATAACATTTAGTAGTCAAATGAGCAAATGCATTGCCAGAGAAGACAGTAGAGGAGATTCAGAATTAAGATAACATTCGCAATGCCATCATGTTGTTTCTAGGTCTCAAAATGTGTGTCCGGTTTCCTAATATATTATTATTGTAGTGAAAACGTTATATTTGTGGTACAGATTGCCTAATTCCCTATAAATCTAAAATTCTGGATGTATGAAGTGACCACTAGGGGGAGCTCAGTAACTCAGTGCTTTCTGTTTTATAATGGAAATCAATGTGCACTCCCCCTAGTGGTGGGTAGAGGAAGCCAGAATGTTATTCTTTAGGGTATGTTCCCACTTCCGCTGTTTTGCTTCCGTCAGGTCCATTGTTGCGACGCAACGACGGATCCGTCGCTTTTTAGATGTCAACTGACGCAACAGATGTGTGAACGGAATCCTGTGAAAAAAACTGACCCGTCGCATCTGTTGTGCGTCTATTTTTTCATGGATCCGTCGTGATCCGTTTGTGTTTGGGACAGCTCAATGGGTGTGCCAAACATGCTGGGCATGCACAGTTGAGCATGACTGAATCCAGCACCATAGACATCCATTATAGCTTTTGACAAATGGCGATGGACACCTGCGGAGTAAAAAAAAACGTTACATTCAGTGTTGCTCCCGCCTGACAGTCAGTCCGTAAACTACTGATCCGTCACGCAGCGGATACAACGCAGGACCATCAGTTACAATCCATCGTTAATAGAAGTCTATGGGGAAAAAACGGATGCCTGAAAAATATTTTGCAGGATACCATAATTCCTCAAGGCGATGGAAGCAAAACAACGGAAGTGTGAACATAGCCTTAGGATTGAGCAGAATATTTGGAGCTCTGTATTAGAAATGCAGATCCTATTTTGGACCTAAAAACACCATGTTATAAGCAGGACCATCAGTATAGGCTTTGGCTTCAGAGGAATGGATGAAAATGTGGGACGCACAGACAACATTTATTGCATATGCTATCATTATACTATTAATATTTATAGAAAGAGGTGTTTAAAGGGATTATATGAAGTATGGCAGTTATCCCATATCCAGAGTATGCGCAGCTCTGCTCAAGTCACCCTCCTGAGCCTGCGAGAAGGAAAGCGGTCAGACCCCCAGCGACTGGGAACTTATCCCCTTATCCTCATTTATCCCTAGCCTCTTTATTTCATACAGACGTGTTATGGCACGTGTACAATAGCAGGATATACTATCATGACACTGGGAAATGCATGTCAAGTGCTCGTCATTATAGGATTATGCAGATGTCCCGTCCTCATGTCATTAAGGTCAAAATAGTAGCACCGGGCGGCTCCTACACCCCACACCCAATCTCCCATTATAGCTCTGCACTGTACATCACATTTCAGGACACACTACAAGGATGCCAGGAAACCGTATGGCTGATAACAGAGAACAATAGATTGCAAGGAACCTCACCATTACGGAAAATAGCAGCAGCAAACAGTCTCATCTATATTACTTACTTAATAACATCCAGATATATTCTTCATTCAGTGAAAAGTCAAAAAACTTAATACACACACCTACGGATAAAAAGTGCAGCATAGCCTCATAATAAAAGTATAAAGCAAATGGAAACTATGAAGTACCTGCAAAGTGTGAGGAGGACAGGCCGCTGCGCAGGACGTGGCTGACCCGGCGTCTGTCCGTACACTGCAGCCTGCCCAGCTCTGCGGCTTCAGGTGATTAGAATAGAATGTGGTGGATCAGGAGCGGTCGGACAGGTGGAGCAGGTATGGGCTGCGTGGAAGGAAAGAAACTGCCTGGCAACTCTGCATTGTTGCCCTCTACAACTGGCAATAGGAATGACGGCCACTTGTCAAGTAGCCTTTCTAACCAGGGGAGTTCCAAGGAATTAGGACACTGTCCCTTTAAAACTCCCCAATTGATGTGTATTGGTTCCAATGAAAATGCTGGTACGCGCGTCAGACAATTACTTATCAATAGGTCTATTAACGCAGGGGACTTCCTGTAGTAGAGAATGGCCCATCTGGGTGCTGTTTATAGCAGCCTGTATTCCGGCAATGGCACAGCAGTACCTCTCTTCACCCCTTTCCTTGCTTTGCATTCATTCCCCAGTATTAGCAGTCAGATTATTGTTTTTCTACATTGCTGTAACTGAGGCTCATGTTATTAAATGCAGAAGGCACCTGTACAAAAACTACAAGAGATCATAAAGAAATTAGGTGCAAGATTACAGATTAAACACTATTAGAATCTCCCAGGGAATCTAGAGAGAGTGGATTGTGCATGATAAAAACAGCATCAAATCTGCCTGCAGGTTGTTTGCGGTATTACAATTCAGCCCCGTTCCCTTTAAAAGGAATCTGTCAGAAGGTTGTTGCTATGTAATCTGAGAACAACACATAGTAAAGGCAGAGAGTTGGATTCCAATGATATGTCACTTACTAAGCTGTATGTTGTTGCTTGAATACAATCAGCGTTTTATCCGCAGAAGCTTATCACTAAAAGACTAGGACTTACCTCCAGAGCAGTCAGGCTATTCTTTGTAACCCCGCACCCACCACTGATTGGCTGTTTGCTGAAAATAAACACAGGAAGCTGCCAATCAGTGGTGTGGGCGGAGTTATACAGGGCTCCACATTGTGACCTTTACTAGATTGGCAGCAGAGTAAACTGAGATTTTATTAAAATAACAACAAGCAGCCTAGTAAGTGATACATTGCTGGAATCAGGGTCTCTGCACTTATATTATGCTGCTCTCAGATTACACAACAAAAAGATTTTGATAGATTCTTTTTTAAAAAGAGCGGAGCAACAATATTACACCCAAAGCAAGCGTGACATACTTTTTCTGCGATTCCATCTCCAATACTTCCCTGAAGAAGTGACCACCCCAAAGTACCTCAACATTTACAAGCCCTCCATTGCAGTCGGATACCAGGCTATAGGCGCCCCATACTGCCAGGAGTAGCACTCCACAAGCAATTATGGAAATCCATGGATGCCCCTTCCCATGCCATCTCAGCTAATCAAGGTGCCCCCTTTATAATCATCTTATCCCGGTTAATTAATGGCCTTTATAGCACGATCAGTTCTGATATCCTCTACAAACACTAGATGTAAATAAGATGTGTAATAATTAACCACGCGGAGGAGACAGCACAGGTTAGACTTTGTCACGGTGCCGCTCGGTGCACAGTATGGTGCCAGGGATGCGCGGCAGCCGCCTGTGTAGTTATTGTTGGACACGGACTTTAAATACTGAAACCACTAATTGCTGTTGTATAAATACACACGGCGTGAAGTCTTCTGCAGCTCGGTGCCATCGTGTCAAGCTTGTGCCCAACACATGAAAGACTCACATTGAATATTACCCACAACATGCCAGGCTATGGAGTGCAAAGTGACCACAAGATGTGATGGATTGGAACAGATCACAATGCCATTGCTAAAGGTTGTATGTAGAGGGTACAAGTGCACCATGACCGGGTGTCACCCAGCTTTTCAAAGGTCAGAATGGCTAATTTTAGAGAGTGATGTACAGGAGCATGGTAGAAATGTGAAAGAATGCTGCCATGGTAAAAAGCTGGGTGACCCCTGCCATGGTAACAGCGGGTGACCCACGCCATGGTAACAGCGGGTGACCCACGCCATGGTAACAGCGGGTGACCCACGCCATGGTAACAGCGGGTGACCCACGCCATGGTAACAGCGGGTGACCCACGCCATGGTAACAGCGGGTGACCCACGCCATGGTAACAGCGGGTGACCCACGCCATGGTAACAGCGGGTGACCCACGCCATGGTAACAGCGGGTGACCGATACCATATTACCAGGACTGTCACATTCACCTATAGCCGCCTATAGGTGAATGTGAGTCTGGAAACTAGACAGAATTACTGTATGGCGGTATATACATCTTACCGTACACTCTTGTTATAAACATAGATTTTAATAAGTAATTTAAAGGGTGTGTTCAGTCATCTAAACATAGATGAACTGAACTTGTTTATTTACATTTAAATATGAAACGCGCCCTAATGTCCCGATTTTAGACCCTTGAACATTATACAGCATTACTTCTTGAGTTGTTCCAACACCATCAGAAGATTACCCCTCTCCCCCCACTTTAGTGTTTGGCATATGATGAAGCGGGCTGCCGGGTTCAGTCCATTATCTGTCAGCTCCTTCTCCATTATATAACTGATGGAAAAACCAGGAGGGGGCTGGCTTAGCTAGAGAACTAAGCACGACTTCCAGCCCCCTTCATCACAAGCCAAAAAACAGGGAGAGGGAGCTCTCTGCGGTTATAAAAAGTGGACCGGTAGCCTACAAGATGGGTGTCTTCATCCGGCCACAGTGGGAGGTAGTACCAGCTATTCTGCGGAGGTGCCAAGTATCGGACCCCAACAATCCGATATCAATAGCCGATCTTAAGGAGATATCATTAATACACTATCGGCACAGCCATTTAACCCGCCCGGTTATCCTACCTGCATCCCTGTGTGGGGGGACCTAGGAGCACACAGAGCTGCTAACAGGAGGCCAGGTTCATTAGGCCTTTGTTGAGGATGTTGGCACATTCATGTGAGGGGCAGCCATGTATGTGCCCGCACTTGGGGACTCGTTCTCTATGGATTTTCACCCCGCAGATCATTTTACGCTGCAATTGTCTTTCTGCAGAGTGTGCGTGACATATGGTTAAAGGTCTCTGGCTACTATGTAATCGGCTGTGGATTTTCCATCCATAAAACCGCGGCATATTCACTATATGAGAACACATCGCATAGCTACAATACCCCAGCTGTGCCGCCGTTGACAGAAAGATAAAATGATGCGCTAAATCCATCAGTTACGGCATTATGATGATGCGCTAAGAAAGCATAACCCATGCGTGAGGGAAAGACTAGCGGCCAGAGGATGTTGTCCGATTCACTTCTCATCTCACCTATTAGAATATATGACGGGACTGTGCCGAAGCCATGGACTAGCCAAGAATACGCGGCACAGATCAAGTGCAGCAAATCGCACAATTTCAAGCAGCCAACTTTTTCCAGCTAAGGGCCTGTACAGAGGAAAAAAAAAAAAAATCTTTCAAAAACAGCGCCACCCCTGTCCACAGCTCGTCTGCGGTACTGCGCAACCCCTGTCCACAGCTCGTCTGCGGTACTGCGCCACCCCTGTCCGCAGCTCGTCTGCGGTACTGCGCCACCCCTGTCCACAGCTCGTCTGCGGTACTGCGCCACCCCTGTCCGCAGCTCGTCTGAGGTACTGCGCCACCCCTGTCCGCAGCTCGTCTGCGGTACTGCGCCACCCCTGTCCGCAGCTCGTCTGCGGTACTGCACCACCCCTGTCCACAGCTCGTCTGCAGGTCCACAGCTTGTCTGCAGTACTGTGCCACCCCTGTCCACAGCATGTCTGCAGTACTGCGCCACCCCTGTCCACAGCTCGTCTGCGGTACTGCACCACCCCTGTCCACAGCTCGTCTGCGGGTCCACAGCTTGTCTGCAGTACTGTGCCACCCCTGTCCACAGCATGTCTGCAGTACTGCGCCACCCCTGTCCACAGCTCGTCTGCGGTACTGCGCCACCCCTGTCCACAGCTCGTCTGCGGTACTGCGCCACCCACTGTCCACAGCTCGTCTGCGGTACTGCGCCACCCACTGTCCACAGCTCGTCTGCAGTACTGTGCCACCCCTGTCCACAGCATGTCTGCAGTACTGTGCCACCCCTGTCCACAGCTCGTCTGCAGTACTGCGCCACCCCTGTCCACAGCTCGTCTGCGGTACTGCGCCACCCACTGTCCACAGCTCGTCTGCGGTACTGCACCACCCCTGTCCACAGCTCGTCTGCGGGTCCACAGCTTGTCTGCAGTACTGTGCCACCCCTGTCCACAGCATGTCTGCGGTACTGCGCCACCCCTGTCCATAGGTTGTCTGCGGTACTGCGCCACCCCTGTCTATAGGTTGTCTGCGGTACTGCGCCACCCCTGTCCATAGGTTGTCTGCGGTACTGCGCCACCCCTGTCCACAGCTCGTCTGCGGGTCCACAGCTTGTCTGCGGTACTGCACCACCCCTGTCCACAGCATGTCTGCAGTACTGCGCCACCCCTGTCCATAGGTTGTCTGCGGTACTGCGCCACCCCTGTCCATAGGTTGTCTGCGGTACTGCGCCACCCCTGTCCATAGGTTGTCTGCGGTACTGCGCCACCCCTGTCCATAGGTTGTCTGCGGTACTGCGCCACCCCTGTCCATAGGTTGCCTGCGGTACTGCAACTCGGCAACATTCACTCTATTGGTGCAATATCACATAAAACCTGTGAGGCGCTATTCTAAACAGACGTGTCTTATTAGTCCTGTGCAATCCCTTTAAGTGTAAAGGATTAGTCAGGTGGCCTTAGCCATTCATTTTCAAGGGCCATGTGTGACAAGCCATGGGAGAGAACCCAGGTGATAAAGTGAAAGTCATAGTCAGGGACATGTAGAGATATGGCGGACACCTGCCACGTCCCACCTCCTCCCGGAGACGATACCCATTTGTATGCCCCATTTCTGGTAACGCTACATGGCCACCAATCAGCTGGCTTTGTTTTCTAGGGGTTGTCCTCTAAAGGATGACCCCAGATTAATCACTTAAGGGACCTACAGAAAAACAGTCTCAGTGAGGTTCGCGCTGCTATCCTGGCAGGTCATGTGACATTATTGTGCCACGTGACCGCTGCAGCCAGTCAGCATTCTGTTTTGATACAATAATGAAGACTGCAATCAATCAGCTGATGTTGACTGACTGCAGCAGTCACATGACCTGGCGGACTAGCAGTGCTGACATCATTAAGACTGCGCCACTGTTATTATTTTCTATGTGACCCTGAAATGATCATTCAGGAGTTGTCCTGTAGTAGAAAAACCCTTTAAGGTGCATGCAACAAATATTTACTGGTAATTGGGGGCACAGAGCAGGGGTCTTTTGTTCTGGAGCTAATTAGGCGTTCTGGCACATAGTGTCCTATAATACAGTCATAAAGCCAGAGGCTCGCTGTAAATAGAAGCAGTCCTGCTTGAAAAGCAATAATCAACATGGAATTTTTGCAATCCGACCTGCTCGATGTACAAATGTCAATTATGTGAATCAGCCTTGTAAAACAGGCTGCGCCACCACCACTGGCCCCCCAGGGCAAAGATTTATAGTGCATGTATGTGCACAGTATACGCAGCCACTGTGTGATTACCATAACCAGGTACAAGTGTCACTGCCCCGGCATAGGCTATCAACAACGGCCGCAACAGGCCGGGATCACTAACAAAAACATGGCGGAATCATCCAAGGAAAAAGGGTTAATTATAACAGCCATGTTGGCAAAACAAACAGTCCAGCTGTCATGTGAGCTCGCATCCAGTGCATAAAGTGCTTAGTCAGCGTGATCACAGCCAATATGGAGTGTATTACTGCTGCTACACTGATCCCGAGCTATGTCTGTACTATACTCCAGAGCCGCACTCACTATTCTGCTGGTGAAGTCACTGTACATACAGTAGATCATAGAAGTTAGTACACCTCTTACATTTTGTACATCTTTTTATGGGACAACACTGGAGATATGACACTTGTATAAACAGTGTAAATTTGGTGTGGCCTTTAAATAACTCAACACAGCCATTAATGTCTAAATCGCTGGCAACATAAGTGAGTACACCCCTAAGTGAAAATGGCCGACTTGTGCTGAAAGTGACAATATTTCATGTGGCTACCATTATTGTCAACTACTGCTTGGACATGGAGTTCACTGGATCCTCTTCCATCCTCCATGACGACATCAGAGTTGGTGGATGCTATAGACCAGGGGTCTCAAACACACGGCCCGTGGGCTGCATGCGGCCCCTCAGGCTGCTTCATGCGGCCCCCAGGCCACTATCGCGGCCGGTGCAGGGGCCGCAGCCACTGCCTGCGCTTTATGTCAGATGAATGTGTTGCAGACGCTGCGCTCTCGCACCGGCAACACAATCATCTGATATAAATCACTGACAGTGGCTGCGGCCCCTGCACCGGCCGCGATAGTGAACAGGGGCACGGGCCTGGGGGCCGCACGAAGCAGAGATGAGGCAGCTGAGGGAATTCGGGACAGGTGAGAAGAATGGTGTTTTGGCGTTTTTTTTGTGTGTATGTGAAGGACGGCACATTAACCCCTTAGCGACCTATGACGTACTGGGTACGTCATGGCTCCCTGGTACTTAAGGACCCATGACATACTCAGTACGTCATGGTGAAATCGCAGCCCCGGACCCCCAGTGGCTGTGATCGCTCTGCAAATACCTTAGATTCGGGGAGGAGGGGACCTCTGCCTGACCTCAGGAGGGGTGGTGTCTCCTCCCCAGACCTACGGAGGCTGTGATTGGCTGACGAACGCCGCTCGGCCAATCACAGCCACTGTAATGTTTCAGCCATTGAAAATGGATAAAACACTGAAATCCAGCCATGGTCAGTGCAGCTATAGCACCGATCATTGGCTGGAGCTGGGTGACCTCAGTTTCACCTGCCCCCAGCTCTGATTGGAGAGACCGGCCTTGTGACCGATCTGTCCAATCACTGTGGATCTGGGGCTGGAGACCACTCCCCTCAGCTTCACTCCGGCGTCTGTCGAAGGTGAGGGGAGCGATCGGTAAGTTATAGCCACTGCTCCCCCCATTACTATAAGATGGGGACAAAGTGCGCAAATTACTATGGAATGGGGATAAGGCTGGGGACATTACTATAGGATTGGGACATTACAAGGATGGGCACAATACTATTGGATGGGGACATTATTACTATAGACTGGGGACAAGATGAGCACACTACTATAGGATGGGGACAGTACTACAGGATAGGGACATTACTACAAGGGGACAAGGATGGGAAACATTACTATAGAATAGGGATAATACTGGGGTCATTACTATAGGATGGGGACAAGGTTGGCACATTACTATAGGATGGGCACATTTCTACAGAATGGGACAGTACTATAGGATGGAGACATTGCTACAAGGGGACAAGGATGGGGAACATTACTATAAGATGGCGACAAGGATGAACACATTACGATAATATGGGGACATTACTATAGGATGGGGACAAGGATGAGGCACATTACTATAGAATGGGGACAAGGCTGGGGACATTACTATAGGATGGGGACAAGGTGGGCACAGTACTATAGGATGGGGAAATTACTACAGGATGGGGACATGGTGGGCACATTACTGTAGGATAGGGACATTACTACAAGGGGACAAGGATGGGAAACATTACTATAGAATAGGGATAATACTGGGGTCATTACTATAGGATGGGGACAAGGTTGGCACATTACTATAGGATGGGCACATTTCTATAGAATGGGACAGTACTATAGGATGGAGACATTGCTACAAGGGGACAAGGATGGGGAACATTACTATAAGATGGCGACAAGGATGAACACATTACGATAATATGGGGACAGTACTATAGGATGGGGACAAGGATGAGGCACATTACTACAAGACGGGGACAAGGATGGGGAACATTACTTTAGGATGGAGACAAGGATGAGCCCATTACTGTGGGATGGGGACTAGGATGGGGCACAATACTACAAGGGGACAAGGATGGGCAAGTTACAACAATATGGGGAACATTACTAAAAGATGTTGGTCAAAATTTCTATATAGTGCTAATTGTAAGACTTTCAGTTACAAGAAAGGAATAAAATGTAAAAAAAAATATATTTTTTTTTATATTTAAACAAAGAACGCGCACATTTGCTATAATAAACAAGTGAAACTGTTCAAAATCAGTGATCCAAAGGTGTGTAAAAAAAAAAAAAAAAAAAAAAAAAAAAAAATGATATTATATATGGTACCAATAAAAATGTCACTTTGTCCTGCAAAGAATGTGGCCCCCAAATTATTTTTTTTTTCCTCTGTGCGGCCCATACACCCAGCAGAGTTTGAGACCCCTGCTATAGACCTTGGGCGTCTCTATCTTCCATTTGAAGATGTCCCACAGATGCTCAATAGGGTTTAGGTCTGGAGACATGCTTGGCCAGTCTAGTGCCTTTACCCTCAGTTTCTTTAGCGAGGCAGTGGTCGTCTTGAAGGTGTGTTTGGGGTCGTTATCATATAGTCACAGTACATGTTGCATTCATGGTTCCCTCAATGAATTGTAGGTCCCCACAGCCAGTAGCACTAGTGCAGACCCAAACCATGACACTCCCACCACCATGTCTGACTGTAGGCAAGACACACTTGTCTTTGTACTAATCACCTGGTTGCCACCACACACGCTTAGCACCATGTGAAAAAAATAAGGTTATTTTTGTCTCATCAGACCATAGTACTGTAAATAGTTCCAGTAATCCATGTCCTTAATCGGCTTGTCATCAACAAACTGTGGACTTTCTTGTGCGTCATCTATAGACAAGGCTTCCTCTGGGACGACAGCCATGCAGACTAATTTGATGCAGTATGCGGCATATGGTCTGAGCACTGCCAGGCTGACCCACTCCCAACCCTTTAACCTCTGTAGCAATGCTGGAAGCACTTGTACGTCTATTTTGAGAAGAAAACCTCTGGATATGACGCTGAGCATGTGCACGTAACATCTTTGGTTGACCATGACAAGGCCTGTTCTGAGTGGAACCTGTCTTGTTAAACCACTGTATGGTCTTGGCCACTGTGCTGCAGCTCAGTTTCGGAGTAATGGCTATCTTCTTAAAGCCTAGGACATCTTTATGTAGAGCAACAATTTTTTTTTCAGATCCTCAGAGAATTCTTTGCCATGAGGTGCCATGTTGAACTTCCAGTGACCAGTAAGAAAGAGTGTGTGAGCGTGATATCCCTAAATTTACCACACCTGCTCCCCAAACACACTTGAGACCTTATAACACTAATGAGTCACATGACCCAGGGGAAGGAAAATGGCTAACTGGGCACAATTTGGCCATTTTCACTTAGGGGTGTACTCACTTTTGTTGCCAACAGTTTTGACATTAATGGCTGTGTATTGAGTTATTTAGAGGGCACACCAAACTTACACTTATACAAGCTGTACACTGACTACTGTACATTGTATCAAATTGTGATAAACTCAGTGTCTCATGAAAAAGATAAAAATTGTGAGGGGTGTACTCACTTTATTTTTAATATATATATATATATCTATATATATCTATATATATATATATATATATATATATATATATATATATATATATATATATTTTACACATTATATTACTTATCCCAAGGTGCATCCTGTATAAAACTCCAGAGCTGCACTCACTAATCTACCGATTTGTGTACACATAGTACATTACATATCCTTTATTAATGCTGAGTCACATCTTCCATTACATACCAGAGCTGTATTCATAATTCTGCAAGCATCAAAACTGAAATTCCTCAGCACACCCAGCTTATTTAATTTCTAGATTGAGATTTTTCTAAAGATCTGCACTGAGGCATCAGACGTGTCGTTTGCTAGCTAGCTCCCTACAATTGAGCTGTTAGGGTTTTGTCCAATCATGAAACAAATTGTGAAAAGAGTAAAAGGTTATGGATTATTTATCGAAATCAGTCTTGCTCTCTTTTTCTGAGCACCCCTCGCTCTCTGCGCCTCCAGCTTGACGTCTTGAGACAGACATGTGACCACTACAGTCATCCTTTGGCTGGAGCAGGTTACCGCTGAGACTGGTGACTGGCTGCAGCGGTCACATGTCAAGATGTCACTGCTGAAGCAGGAAGTACAAAGATTGTAGGACAAAAGGCAGTGGCGGTGAATCGTGTTCACAGGTGAATGTCTCGTACGGAGCAGCTTCACTATGACATTCTGGTTTGGAGATGAAGGTGGACTCCATAGTGACTGGGTCCTTTGTGCACAGTCATTGTAATATACAAGGGTACCATGGTTACAGCTGTAATCATATACAGCACTACAAGGAAACACGTGGACACAGCCCCCTGCCTTGAACTACAAGGAATCCGGCCATGTGGGAAGGAACAGCTCCAGGGCCGGGGTTACCAGGAGTCATTGACATCTTCCCCGTACTCTCTAGAAATATTGGAGCTGACGACAGAACACTTTGCCAAAAACAAACTGTCACCACCCACTGAAGGCAACAAAGCGCATCAGCTGGGTAAGGAGCGCTCAGTGTGCGGGGCAGACTACAAACACGATAGTCACAGCCCCTAAGAAAGTAGAGTGCCTACAATATGGCCACCACTGAACTCCCAAAGAGGCCCTCACCCAGCTTTCCTAGGATCCTGAATGCTAAATATATCCAGACATGCAATCACGAGAAAGCACAGGATGCATGCTTGTACGGTCAGACAGAAATGCCATGCAGGAACCTGGGAAAGCTGGGTGATAGCCACTGTGGGGGTAGTAATAGCAACCATATTGATTGCCACACAGCTTTCCTAAATGCCTACACTGTACATCAGGTTTAATAATACCAGCAAATGGGATATTTTATAGGATTACACACATGTGCTTTACATGAACCTTGGAAAGCTGGGTGGCAGCCACTGTATGGGCAGTAACAGTAACCATATTGATGGCCACCAAACTATCCTAGACACCCAAATAGTTTAATCAGGTAAGGGATGTTGCTCAGGAGACTAGGAAAGCTGGGTGACAACAGTAAAGAGAATACATTGATCGTCAAGTTTAGTGATAACAGGACTGGAGATGTGTTATATTAGTGGACAAATATTGTGCTGGAACCTGGGAAAGCTGGGTGACAACTACTGTAGGTGCAGCTATAGGGACCATATGATCACTCAGCTTTAGTGACACGACAGCAGAGGATTGGAGGATACATGGATAGATGAGCCATGTCCCACATGTGCAGTAATGGCAATTATCCAAAAATTAGGCATATATACAGTATATATACATTATATGTGTGTATGTATGTATGTGTGTATATATATCTAATTGCCTTATTCTGTCTGTCTGTCTGTCTTGCTCCAAAATTGTGTCCTTACCGTGACATGTCCTTACGGTGACAAACAGCGGATTGGCCGCTGGCCTCGCCTCCCCGCACGGATTGGCCGCTCGCCTCAGCTCCTCCCCCACGCACAGATTGGCCGCTCGCCTCGGGTCTGCCCCCCCGCACGGATTGGCCATGTCCTTACGGTGACAAATTGGCCGCTGGCCTCGCCATGGCCCCGCCCCCCGCACGGATGGGCTGCTCGGCTTCACGGATAATAAAACACACATATACACATATAAACACACATATACAATATATATATCTATATATATAATTGCCTTATTCTGTCTGTCTGTCTGTCTGTCATGCTCCGAAATTGTGTCCTTACGGTGACACAAAGCTGATTGGCCGCTGGGCTCGCCATGGCCCCGCCCCCCCACACGGATTGGCCTCTCGCCCCGGCTCTCTGCAGGCCCCGCCCCCCTCACGCAATGCACGCTCGCTCTGGCCCAACTGACACGGAGCCGCGACTCCCAGGTGAGTACACACACACATCAGATCACACTCACTCTCACACTCACTCTCACACATCACATCCACACACTCACAACATCCTGGGATATCGCTTGCTTCTACACCGGCTCCGTCAGGATCCCAGCAGCGCCACACATAACCTTGCGATGCTGGCATCTTGACGGAGGCCGTGAAAGCTGGTAACCATTATACACATCGGGTAACTAAGGTCCCTTAGTTACCCGATGTGTATCATAGTTACCAGTGTACACCGGCTCACACTCACTCTTATACACACCTCACACACACACATCACATCGCATCCACACATCAAGGTCCTGCAGCGGCGGAAAATACAGACACATAACAGCACACACACACACACACACATACACACACACAAATCAGATCACACTCACTCTCACACACACATCGCATCCACATACTCACAACATCCTGGGATATCGCTTGCTTCTCGGCGGCGATACTGTGCTGTTAGCTTCCAGGACCTGCGGGAGGATCACATGGCCAGAAGCATGTGATATCCCCGGATGTTGTGAGTATAAGCGCGTATGTGCGATATCGTCAGTGTCTGTGTGTGTGAGTGTATGCGATCGGGTGTGTGTGAGTGTATGCGATCGGGTGTGTGTGAGTGGATGCGATCGGGTGTGTGTGAGTGGATGCGATCGGGTGTGTGAGTGTCGGCAGAGGAGCACGGCGTGCTGGAGGAGGCTGGGAGCAGAGAGGCTGATCATGGGGAAGGCTGGGAGGAGAGAGGCTGATGCTGGGGGAGGCTGGGAGGGGGAGGCTGGGACGAGGGAGGCTGATGCTGGTGGAGGCTGATGCTTGGGGAGGCTGATGCTGGGGGAGGCTGGAAGGAGAGAGGCTAATGCTGGTGGAGGCTGATGCTTGGGGAGGCTGATGCTGGGGGAGACTGGGAGGGGAAGGCTGATGCTGAGGGAGGCTGGGAGGAAGGAGGCTGGGAGGAGAGAGGCTGATCCTGGGGAAGGCTGGGAACGGGAGGCTGATGCTGAGGGAGGCTGGAAGGAGAGAGGCTGATGCTGGGGGAGGCTGGAAGGAGAGAGGCTGATGCTGGGGGAGGCTGGAAGGAGAGAGGCTGATGCTGGGGGAGGCTGGAAGGAGAGAGGCTGATGCTGGTGGAGGCTGATGCTTGGGGAGGCTGATGCTGGGGGAGGCTGATGCTGGGGGAGACTGGGAGCGGAAGGCTGATGCTGAGGGAGGCTGGGAGGAAGGAGGCTGGGAGGAGAGAGGCTGATCCTGGGGAAGGCTGGGAAGGGGAGGCTGATGCTGGGGGAGGCTGGAAGGAGAGAGGCTGATGCTGGTGGAGGCTGATGCATGGGGAGGCTGATGCTGGGGGAGACTGGGAGCGGAAGGCTGATGCTGAGGGAGGCTGGGAGGGGGAGGCTGGGAGGAAGGAGGCTGGGAGGAGAGAGGCTGATCCTGGGGAAGGCTGGGAAGGGGAGGCTGATGCTGAGGGAAGCTGGAAGGAGAGAGGCTGATGCTGGGGGAGGCTGGAAGGAGAGAGGCTGAGGCTGGGAGGAGAGCGGCCGATGCTGGGGAAGGCTGATGCTGAGGGAGGCTGGGAGGGGAAAGCTGATGCTGGGGAAGGCTGGGAGGACGGAGGCTGGGAGGAGAGAGGCTGATCCTGGGGAAGGCTGGGAGAGGGAGGCTGATGCTGGCGGAGTCTGGAAGGAGAGAGGCTGATGCTGGTGGAGGCTGATGCTTGGGGAGGCTGGGAGAGGGAGGCTGATGCTGAGGGAGGCTGGGATGAGGGAGGCTGGGAGAGGTAGGCTGAGAGAAGAGAGGCTGATGCACACACACACACACACACACACACACACACACACACACGCGCGCGCACTGCACAACACACCACACACACACACTCACTGGGAACCACAAACAACTGCCCTACACAGACACCCACACACACAGACAACGCTGCACACACACAACACCCAACACACAAACACCGCGGCACACACAAATATACGCACATACCGCACAACACACACATTGCACAAAACATACCTCCCCCCAAAACACACCACACACACACAAACCGCGCAACACACACACACAACGCTACAGACACACAGCGCTCCACAAACAACGCAACACACGCAACACACATACAACACCGCTCTCACCCCCCGTCACACCCAGACAACACCCAGAACATGTACAGCGCCTACACAAACACTTGGTAACTACACACAACAACATCTATATATATATATATATATATAAAAAATCATACATGAACTACACAATACGTAAATTCTAGAATACCCGATGCGTAGAATCGGGCCACCTTCTAGTATATATATATATATATATATATATATATATATATATATATATATATATATATATATATATATATATATATATACACATATACACACACACACATACATACATACATACATACTTACATACATACATACATACATACATACATACAGACAGACCGTGTATGCACAGCTAAATGGGACAAGGCAGGGCAAAACAACTGTATTTCAGGAATCCAGAAAGCCTTGGTGATCCAGTATGGAAGCTATAACAGAAGCAATATTAGTGGTCATCCAGCTTTCCCAGGTACAGATTTACCCGGATAGATCTTGTATTGGCAAATTTATTTATTTCAATGATATTCAATTATATCAGAAAAGGAATAGCATAAATATATATGAAACGAGCGAGTTATGGGTGATTTCTTTTTTAATTTCGAGACGGGGGGGAATATGATGCTCGTTACACTGCGGGAACGTTCCCACTGACTACTTGTGTTATATTTACCATTAATAATGATGGTTTCCAGCACATTGGGTGGGAGCAGAGCAGCCCGGAGGTAAACAGGAGCCCCAGCTCATCACTATGGGAAAATCTAATAATTTATTGGATTTATTGGATTGCAGCAGTATACGGAATTAGTTCAGGTTTAATTTTCTTAAGCGCCAACCTGACCCCCTCCTCCAATATTCCTTATGGTAAATGTGACGTTGACTCTAAAATCAGAAGAAATCTCTTCAATATGAGCGGTAACAAGGAGACATTCGACACAATCATAAGAACTATATAGGAATAAACCTTCATCTCTGCCACTTCTTAGTATTATCCGTGTCTGGAATAGCTGGGTGGCAATCAATATGGCCTCAGCTACATTTCTCACAAGGGTTATCTCATGGCTCTCCTAGGATGAACGTCCGCCAAAGGGGTCATCACCGGTTCCATCATCACAGAGTAATACCGCACACTTACCCTTCAGGATCCTTGTAAAGTTTCTAAACAATCCATGAGAAGTGTAAGGGCAACTATAATGGCTCACCTAGCTTTTCTCATCTACACTACTGCCACATAGGCGGTCACATAGCTCTCCTAGACCATACCGCTCCCTCCCACAGGGGCCATCACCCGGCTCTCCTAGACCACACTGCTCCCACAGGGGTTGTCACCCGGCTCTCCTAGACCACTATGCTCCCACAGGGGTTGTCACCCGGCTCTCCTAGACCACACTGCTCCCACAGGGGTTGTCACCTGGCTCTCCTAGACCACACTGCTCCCCCACAAGGGTTGTCACCCGGCTCTCCTAGACCACACTGCTCCCCCACAGGGGTTGTCACCCGGCTCTCCTAGACCACACCGCTCCCTCCCACAGGGGCCATCACCCGGCTCTCCTAGACCACACTGCTCCCACAGGGGTTGTCACCCGGCTCTCCTAGACCACACTGCTCCCACAGGGGTTGTCACCCGGCTCTCCTAGACCACACTGCTCCCACAGGGGTTGTCACCCGGCTCTCCTAGACCACACTGCTCCCACAGGGGTTGTCACCCGGCTCTCCTAGACCACACTGCTCCCACAGGGGTTGTCACCCGGCTCTCCTAGACCACACTGCTCCCACAGGGGTTGTCACCTGGCTCTCCTAGACCACACTGCTCCCCCACAAGGGTTGTCACCCGGCTCTCCTAGACCACACTGCTCCCCCACAGGGGTTGTCACCCGGCTCTCCTAGACCACACTGCTCCCCCACAAGGGTTGTCACCCGGCTCTCCTAGACCACACCGCTCCCTCCCACAGGGGCCATCACCCGGCTCTCCTAGACCACACTGCTCCCACAGGGGTTGTCACCCGGCTCTCCTAGACCACACTGCTCCCACAGGGGTTGTCACCCGGCTCTCCTAGACCACACTGCTCCCCCACAGGGGTTGTCACCCGGCTCTCCTAGACCACACTGCTCCCCCACAGGGGTTGTCACCCGGCTCTCCTAGACCACACTGCTCCCCCCACAAGGGTTGTCACCCGGCTCTCCTAGACCACACTGCTCCCACAGGGGTTGTCACCCCGCTCTCCTAGACCACACTGCTCCCACAGGGGTTGTCACCCGGCTCTCCTAGACCACACTGCTCCCCCACAGGGGTTGTCACCCGGCTCTCCTAGACCACACTGCTCCCCCACAAGGGTTGTCACCCGGCTCTCCTAGACCACACTGCTCCCCCACAGGGGTTGTCACCCGGCTCTCCTAGACCACTATGCTCCCACAGGGGTTGTCACCCGGCTCTCCTAGACCACACTGCTCCCACAGGGGTTGTCACCTGGCTCTCCTAGACCACACTGCTCCCACAGGGGTTGTCACCTGGCTCTCCTAGACCACACTGCTCCCCCACAAGGGTTGTCACCCGGCTCTCCTAGACCACTATGCTCCCACAGGGGTTGTCACCCGGCTCTCCTAGACCACACTGCTCCCCCACAAGGGTTGTCACCCGGCTCTCCTAGACCACACTGCTCCCCCACAAGGGTTGTCACCCGGCTCTCCTAGACCACACTGCTCCCCCCACAAGGGTTGCCACCCGGCTCTCCTAGACCACACTGCTCCCCCACAAGGGTTGTCACCCGGCTCTCCTAGACCACACTGCTCCTAGACCACTATGCTCCCACAGGGGTTGTCACCTGGCTCTCCTAGACCACACTGCTCCCCCACAAGGGTTGTCACCCGGCTCTCCTAGACCACTATGCTCCCACAGGGGTTGTCACCCGGCTCTCCTAGACCACACTGCTCCCCCACAAGGGTTGTCACCCGGCTCTCCTAGACCACTATGCTCCCACAGGGGTTGTCACCCGGCTCTCCTAGACCACACTGCTCCCACAGGGGTTGTCACCCGGCTCTCCTAGACCACACTGCTCCCCCACAAGGGTTGTCACCCGGCTCTCCTAGACCACACTGCTCCCCCACAAGGGTTGTCACCCGGCTCTCCTAGACCACACTGCTCCCCCCACAAGGGTTGCCACCCGGCTCTCCTAGACCACACTGCTCCCACAGGGGTTGTCACCCGACTCTCCTAGACCACTATGCTCCCACAGGGGTTGTCACCCGGCTCTCCTAGACCACACTGCTCCCCCACAAGGGTTGTCACCTGGCTCTCCTAGACCACACTGCTCCCCCACAAGGGTTGTCACCCGGCTCTCCTAGACCACACTGCTCCCCCCACAAGGGTTGTCACCCGGCTCTCCTAGACCACACTGCTCCCCCACAAGGGTTGTCACCCGGCTCTCCTAGACCACACTGCTCCCACAGGGGTTGTCACCCGGCTCTCCTAGACCACTATGCTCCCACAGGGGTTGTCACCCGGCTCTCCTAGACCACACTGCTCCCACAGGGGTTGTCACCCGGCTCTCCTAGACCACACTGCTCCCCCACAAGGGTTGTCACCCGGCTCTCCTAGACCACACTGCTCCCCCACAAGGGTTGTCACCCGGCTCTCCTAGACCACACTGCTCCCCCCACAAGGGTTGCCACCCGGCTCTCCTAGACCACACTGCTCCCACAGGGGTTGTCACCCGACTCTCCTAGACCACTATGCTCCCACAGGGGTTGTCACCCGGCTCTCCTAGACCACACTGCTCCCCCACAAGGGTTGTCACCTGGCTCTCCTAGACCACACTGCTCCCCCACAAGGGTTGTCACCCGGCTCTCCTAGACCACACTGCTCCCCCCACAAGGGTTGTCACCCGGCTCTCCTAGACCACACTGCTCCCCCACAAGGGTTGTCACCCGGCTCTCCTAGACCACACTGCTCCCACAGGGGTTGTCACCCGACTCTCCTAGACCACTATGCTCCCACAGGGGTTGTCACCTGGCTCTCCCAGACTACTCTTCCTCCACCCGGCTTTTCTAGAATACAAGGCTCCACAACGGTAATCACCAGTTTCTCCTAGACTACACTGGTCGCACGAGGGTGGTCACACAAGATTTGTAGGTTGCATGGCTTCCATTGTGTTGTCAACAATTTAAGTGGGCTCTGTGACCACAGAATGAATGATTAAACCAAGAGTTGCTGCTCGGTGCATCATGGCGGAGGCAATCAGCTTGTCACCTACATTTTTTACCTCAGTCTCATTACCTCTTCTTTGATTGGCAGCTCTGGCTTCATAGAGGAGAGGTAGAGACTGAGGGAAAACAAGCAGGTGGGAAGCTGTGTATAAAGGTTTGGCCCCGCCATGATGCCCCGAGCAGCAATAATTGGTTTGAACAGTCATTCTGTGCGGTTTTGTAACTACATTAGAAACCGTGAGACAATCTGAGTGCCAACAGCTACCAGCTTTGTAGATCGGTAATGGAGTCAATAATAATCTAGCCGTTTCTTAGTAAGATTAGACATGGTGCCAAGAAGCGCGTGCCTCTTGCCAATAACACCTCCTGGCAGCTCTTCCACTTACAACACCGAGCCCATAATGATTTACGTGTCGCTCACACCCTGCTGGCTGTGATCACAGCTAATACACCCCAGGGGTGCTCCAACGGGAGCCCGCACCAGTGGTCTCACACTCCTGAATGACAGCGAAAACCAAGCAATCCTACAGGTGCCATTCAGGAGCCTAAGAAAGATGAATGACAAAAGGCAGACTGGTGGTCACTGAGACCTCTGGTGCTACCTATGGGGCAAACTGGTTGATACTCTCCTTTCTCGGACTCCTGCCTGGCTACACAATGACGTTCATTGTTGATTTGTTATTCTGGCATTTGGGAAAGCCGGGTGTCCCTACAGATGACACTTGTAGCAGCACCTCCTCAGTTATGGCGGCAGAAGGGACACCCAGATTTCCCAGATAAAATGAAGAAGCTCCTCACTAGATTAAGAAAACGCCAATCAGCGGTGATCTGGCCACTCGCACGCCGGGGGAGCGCAGGATTAAACCCTTCAATCAATACGCCTCTTATTTAATGCGGTGTATTAGTACAGACGAAGGTGGAAATACAATCAGCGGTTATGAAGCCTCTGCCTCGAGGACATGACAAAGCTCGAGACATCGTCCAGCCTGCGAGGACTAATGATGTTCAGCTAATAAGACAGACGCCGCAAACCGGAGGCAAAACACAAGCACCAAAATCATTAGATCTGTCTCTTCACATGAGGGGATAACCCAATAGTGCGAGCCCAGCAGCCTGGTGGTTAGTATATTAAAGGGACACTGCACTTTAAATGTATCTGAGCTACATTTCCCTCTTATCAGCCCCTTCTGGACTATAAGAAACCAGTACAAGGCAGGAAAAAATGGTACGATGCCCATTATAATGTCTGTTATGACAAATGTGAAGGACCAGGCAGTGCTCACCCTCAATGGATGATCAATATATTCAGTGGGTGGTTTACAGATGACACAGAAAATATACCCTCCATGCTGATAAATACACCACTTGGGCATGAGATATTTAATCTGTAAGACGAGCAGAATAGTGAGCACAGCTCTGAAGTATAACACTGGCTGTAACTCAGGATCAGTACAGAATAAGTAATGTAATGTATGTACATAGTGATTCCACCAGCAGAATAGTGAGCGCAGCTCTGAGGTATAACACTGGCTGTAACTCAGGATCAGAAAAGAATAAGTAATGTAATGTATGTACACAGTGATTCCACCAGCAGAATAGTGAGCGCAGCTCTGAGGTATAACACTGGCTGTAACTCAGGATCAGTACAGAATAAGTAATGTAAGGTATGTACACAGTGACTGCACCAGCAGAATAGTGAGTGCAGCTCTGGAGTATAATACAGGATGTAACTCAGGATCAGTATAGGACAAATAATGTAACGTATGTGCACACGGACACCACCAGAATAGTGTGTATGAAGCTATGGAGGATCTAACTCAGGATAAGTAATGTAATGTATGTACGTACGTACACAGTTACTCCACCAACAGAATAGTGAGTGCAGCTCTGAGGTATAATACACGATGTATGTTAGGATCAGTACAGGGCAAATAATTAATTATGCGCACATTGACTCCACCAGAATAGTGAGTGCAGCTCTGGAGTATAAAACAGAATGTAACTTGGGATCAGTACAAGAAAAGTAATGTATGTACATAGACACTCCACCAACAGAATAGTGAGCACAGCTCTGAGGTATAATACATGCTCTAACTCAGGATCAGTACAGGCCAAAGAATGTAATGTATGTACATATTGACCACACCAGAATAGTGAGTGCAGCTCTGCAGTATAATATTGGGTGTAACGCAAGATCAGTACAGGATAATGTAATGTATATATATATGGTGACTCCATCAGCAGAATTGCGAGTGCCATTCTGGAGTATAATACAGAAAGTAGATCAGGGTCAGTACAGGATAAGTAATGCAAAGTATGTACACAGTGACTCCACCAGCAGAATAGCGAGTGCTGCTCTGGATTATAATACAGAATGTAATGCAGGATCAGTACAGAATAAGTAATATATGTATAAAAGTACAATTTGTGAATTAAATATAAGTTTTTAGAATGGGGGAAAAAAAATTAACAGTGAACAGAACTTAGTAGGACCGCTCTACACAAATGAAGAATCCGATCACTTTTACACATGAATTCCATTCAGACAGGTGAACAGAGCTTTACCTCATGGGGATTGCAAGTATTTACTAAAACAGACATGTCAGGAGAGCTGGAGGTCTTTTTCAGCCCTTCCCAATACAGCTTACACCTGAGAGTAGAAGATCTATTGCTGCCGTCTTCTCCTAGGCTCATAAAAATTCAGCTCATCCATTCAGTAGGAATCAATGCCGTCACCGGGCACAATGCCAGCCATGTACAAGCCTTAATATGCAGTATTCATATGGTGGTAAATCAGAGGGCTCCAGTCAATGCATCACCATACATTAATCCACATCATTAGTATTGTCAGGTAGAGCAGCGATTTCCAATATCTGGTCCTCCAGCTGTAACAAAACTACAGCTCTCATCGGGCAGCGAGAGGGAAAAGTCATTATTTAATGCTAATTCTCGGGGTGACAGCCCTAACCTTCACTGATACATTACAAAACACCACAACTGCGTCAGAATAATTACATCAAGACACGTTTTCTGCCTTTGAATACAAGTTTCCATATAAACAAGGCCACGTGATTTGGCCAGCGATGGATATCCCGCTGATGGGACCCCCTGCAATCTGTGGGGTACCCGGCTAACAAGTGCTCAAAATCCCTGCAGCACCCCCACAGGAGAGATGAAGTATGACAAGGGTGTCATTGAAACCAGTTTCATACAGGTTCCTAAAAGTAAGCCCATCTTGCCCCAGACTAATAAATCGAGGTATTAAACGGGACTTGCCTCTTGACGTCTCATTCAGACAACAGTTTTTCTCGTATAAGTGTTTTCGCATAGTTAGCACTGATTCCTATGATGCGCTATGGCAGGGGTGCACAATATTTTTAGGTCTGTCGGCCACAATACCATACTGTAACAATCCCAATTTTTTTATTAAAGGGGAAGTGACATAAATACAGCACTAAGAATCAACATCAGTGGATAAATGCATAATCGGAACCAAATTTTGAGTATTTGAGATGGATTTGGAGAGTTTCTGCTCCCAAAATATCAGAGTGAACACACACTAATATAAACAGTCTTTTACAGCAGAAATTTCCCAAATCCAACTCAATCTCAAATCTCTAGGTTTAGGCACTTTTTACATTTTAACTAGAGTTGAGCGGATAGGTTATAATCCGGGTCCGGCGGATCCGGATCGGGTTGCCGCCGAAGTCCGGATCCGATCCGGAATCCGCGGCCATGTAAATGGATGGGGAGGCGGATCCGGGATGAGAGAGCGCGCGAAAGAGAGCGCGCGAAAGAGAGCGCGCGAAAGAAAAAAAATATCCCGGATCCGGATCGTGCACCCTGAATCCCGGGTAATAGTCGGACTCGGATCGGGCACTCAAACCGTGCGGATCCGGGTCCGCTCAACACTAATTTTAACCCCTTTACGAGCAAGGACGTACTGGTACATCCTTGGTTGCCTCCTTCCAGTTACTACGGGCTCTGGTGGCGAGCCTGCGGTATTTCCCACACATGTCTGCTGATCTGATCACCAGACATGTTGTGCTAACAGGTGCGGGTGGATCGGAGATCCACCAGCGCCTGTTAACCCTTTAGATCGTGCTGTCATACACTGACACAGTGTGATTTAAAGAACCATGGCGGGGATTACACAGTTCCCCGCTGCCTTCGGCGGCCCCACGATGCGATCACAAAGCGCCAATGTGTTGACATGGTCGCGGAGGGTCAGCTGATTGCCCCTGACGCTACCATGACTCACTTCCTGTGAGAGCTTAAAGTAAGAGAAAGAGAGCACAAAATAGCGTCTTACCAGATATTAACATAAAAGTATGTTACTGTACACTCACCTAGTGTGGTTGTGAAAGTCACAACTAACACAAAAAGCACACAGATAATAGGCAGCTGCCGCAGCCCCACATGTGACCCCTTCTACTCTCCAGCATTGAAGATATTCCTGTGAGAGATGACTGAGCGCCGGAACTCAAAAGAGATCAGCATTTTTGCTGATCACAGTGATGCTGCTCTGATCAGGAGAAATGCACAGGTGATCGGACTAAGTCTCCTAAGGGGACTAGTAAAATAAATTTTAATAAAATGTAAAAAATTAAAAAAAAGTTCAAATCACCCCCATTCGCCCCATTGAAAATACAACTGTTAAAAAAAAAATGAAAAAATATACACATATTTGGTATCGTCGATTTCAGAAATGACCGATCTATCTAAATATAAAATCAATTAATCTAATCAGTACATGGTGTAGCAAGAAAAAATTCCAAACGCTAAAATTATGTTTTTTTTGGTCACCACAAGATATCTTTAAAATGTAATAAAAGGTGATCAAAACATTGCATCTAAACAAAAATGCTATAATTAAAAACGGCAACTCAAGACGCAAAAATTAAGCAGTTCACTGAGCCCCAAATGCCAAAAAAAATGAGAACGCTACAGGTCGCGGAAATGGCGACAAAAGCGCAATTCTTTTTCAGACAAACTTCAGAATATTTTTCCCACCACTTAGATAAAAGTGAAAGTATACATGTTTGGTATGTACGAACTCACACAGACGTGAGGCATCATACTGACATATCAGTTTTACCATATAGTGAACACTGAATAAAATAAAAAAAAAACATTGTGGAATTTTTCACTATTTCGCCACACTTGGATTTTTGTCCTGTTTTTCAGTACACTATATGGTAAAACCAATTGTTTTATTCAAATGTATAACTCGTCCCGCAAAAAATAAGCTCTCATATGGCGATATTGACAGAAAATAAAAAAGTTATGGCTCTCGGAAGAAGGGGAGCAAAAAAACAAAAATGAAAAAATGGAAAATCACCCCCAGGTAAAGGGGTAACCATAGCCATTAACCCCTTCACACCAGGCAATTTTCCATTTTTCCCTCCCCATTTTCCAAGATCCATAACTTTTTTATTTTTCTATCAATATAGCCATAAGAGGCCTTGGTAGAATGAGTTGTACTTTTAAAAGACACCATTCTTTCTGCCCCATATTATACTTTATTGTATTTTAATGCAATGTTGTGACGACCAAAAAAAATAAAAAAAACAATTTTGGTGTTTGGATTTTTTTTCTTCCTGCACTGATCAGATTAATTGATTTTATATTTTTCCAAGGATAATTTTTATTTACTTTCCATTAACCTTAAACAGGAAAAATAAGCAAATAACACATATCTGACATATAATATAATGAAGTACATAATAGGTCCATCTAAATAGTATAAATAATCATCAGGTCTTGACACTATTAGAATCAGAAATCCGTAAGAGAGCAGATTTGGTAACATTTTTCTAAGGCCAGAGTCACACTTGCGAGTGCATCGCGTGTAACTCGCGCGAGTCTCTCATTGAATCACCTGGCAGAGACTCGCACTCTCCAGACAGGAGCGGGTCGGTTGCATGTATGTCTATGCAGCTGAGACGCTCCTGTCCTGAGAGTGAGAGTCCATGCCGGGTGATTCAATGAGAGACTCGCGCGATGCAAACGCAAGTGTGACTCTGGCCTAAGGCTATGTGCGCACGTTGCGTATATACATGCAGTTACGCTGCGCTTTGTAGCGCAGCGTAACTGCATGCGTCCTGCGTCCCCTGCACAGTCTATGGAGATTGTGCAGGGGCCGTGCGCACGTGGCGTTTAAGAGCGCAGCGCTTCGGCTACTGCCGAAGCGCTGCGTAAAAAGAAGTGACATGTCACTTCTTTCCTGCGCTTTGCCGGCAGCTCCTGCTCTGTCTATGGCAGGAGCTGCAGGCAGAGCGCATGGAATCGGCGCTCACTACGGACATTTCTGCAGCGATCTAAAGCGCACATGTGCTCTTCAGATCGCTGCAGAAATTTCTGCAGGGCTAGTACGCAACGTGCGCACATAGCCTAAGAGTCAAAACCTGAGCATTAAAGGGAACCTGTCACCAGTTTTGGGGACTATAAGCTGCGGCCACCACCAGTGGGCTCTTATATACAGTATTCTAACATGCCGTATATGAGCACGCAGGTCACGCTGTGTAGAACTTAAAAATCACTTTATAATACTCACCTAGACGGTCGCTCCAGTGCACAACAGTCCGGATGAGGCGCCTCCTCTTTCGGCCATCTTGCTCTTGTTTCTTCTGAAGCGTCCTACGTCATGCACATGCGCCGGCATTGAGGTCTTGCGCAAGCGCACTTTGATCTGCACTGAGCAGGGCAGATCAAAGTATTGTAGTGCGCATGTGCGGGACCGGCGAGTATGTATGACATAGACGTGTCATGCACACAGGCTTCAGAAGGAGGACGAAGATGGCCGAAAGAGAAGGCACCAGCACCGGAGAACAGAGACGCCCATCTGACTAGAATCCACCGCAGTGTGACCATTTAGGTGAGTATTATGAAGTGTTTTTTTTGTTTTACACAGCAGCCTGGGCTCTTATATACAGCATGTTAGAATGCTGTATATAAGAGCCCGGTGGTGGTGGCCACAGCTTATAGGGCAAAAAAGTGGTAACAAGTTCCCTTTAAGTTCTAAGGGCAATGAGGTACAGACAACAAAAACTGTATAAAGTAAAAGCAAAGCATATACAGAGAAAGGAGAGAGAGAGAGAGAGAAGGAGAAAGAAAGGAAACAGGGGTGAAGGGGGAAAAGAAAGAACAGAAGGAGATAAGTGGGGCATAGGTATCAGGAGAGAAGGATAGGAGGGGCAAACGGATTCCATCTCAGTCACCCAACGGCCCCTAACAATAGGGGAAAGGAGGTGTCTAGCGGAGCCACATCGCAAATTGAGGTTCTTCCAGGAAAACCAAGTCCCAAGAGAAAAACTTTAATTGAAAGATTCTGTGTTTTGGAGACACTCCTGGTTTTGGTATCCAAATTCTGATGACATACTGGTGCAAAAATACTGACGTGTGACAGGCCTAAGTGTCGGCGCTCTGCCGGCATTTATAGGCAACACGTCAAGACAGTAACAAGGGTCATCATCTGACCCAGGAAACCATGTTAGCTGAACATGTCTGCTTATCAGATCCGCAGATATGCGGGGGGAATAATGTGGACTCGCCATTTGAGCCTACATTAAAGGGGCAGACATGGCCAAGGATGTACGGGTACGGTATGTCCGATGTCATGAAGGACAATAGTCTGAAATATATGTGAATATGGGGAATACAGTCATCACACTCCACACAGCTCCGAGGGCCGCACAACATAATCCTTTGGCAGGTCGTATGTTGTGCAGACCTGGTCTATGGGGTCATTCACATCTTCGATTTTCTCCATGGAGTGAGTGGTCCACATAAAAGCATGGATACCTGTCCAATATTTATGCACGTGCTGATCAATCTCACCAACGCAAGTCTAAGGGTCCGTAAAAAATAAATAAATAAATAAGACAGCACTTGGATGTCATCTATGTACTCTCAGCTTTCCAAGTGTTTGATAGGAGAAGCTTGAGATACCGCCATCATTTTTTTACCCAAACTGATGATACTGACTAAACTGTGATGACACTGATCAAAAACACTAGGCTACATGCGCACGCTGTGTTCTTGATTCAACAAAAAATAAAAAAAATGCACCCTCTGGTAGAGACTTTGACAACTGTAAACACTGAGTTTGACGAAAAAAAATGCATCCAAAATGCATGCGTTATGCATGCTTTTTGGATGCATTTTTGACAGTGCGGTCTCAGGCGATTCAGCTATGCTGCATCCCTGTCCCGCAGAGCATGACTGCCCGCTGACAGCACACAGAGACAGAGCCGCACGATGAGAATGAACTTCACCCGACTTCATTGTCATCGCGCTGCTCTGTCTGTGTGTGCTGTCATGAACTTGGATGAACCTCTGAGGTCAGTCAGTAGTGCGGGGTCCGCAGTAGCGACGTCAGAGCTTCACCCGAGTTCACTGTCATCACGCGGCTCTGTCTCTGTGTCCCGGCCCGATTTGCGGTCACAGGTAAAGGACTCACCTGTGACCGCAAATCACATGAGTGACTGAAGTGCGCCATGCGATCAGCGGTGCAGTCACTCAGGTTACCCGTGGCCACAGCTGAAGTCCTCCACCTGAGACCACACATCACCTTAGTGAGGGCACTGCTGATCACGCGGCTCACTTCAGTCACTCGGGTGACTTGCTGTCACAGTTTGAGGACTCCACCTGTGGTAGCCAGCGGGTAACTTGAGTGATGTCACAGCTGATAGTGCGACTCACTTCAGTTGCTCCATGGAGCTCACAACGAGCAGTCATGCTTTATGGCCGCTCGCTGTCAGCTTCCGATGTAGCAGAGCTGAAAGCGTAGTGGGACCTTGTGTGGATTACGTTGGACCTGGAGGGGTGTTTCGAGATTAATAAAGTGGTGAAAGAGGGTGGGGTTTTTTTGTCTTTAATTCCAAATAAAGGATTTTTTGGGTGGATGTTTATTTTCTTTCACTTACAGGTTAATCATGGGTGTTGTCTCAGACGCCTGCCATGATTAACCTAGGATGTAGTGGCAGCTATGGACTGCCATCAACGCACCAGGGCAATTCTGTAAGAGCCAGGTAAGGTCCAGGGACTGTTGCATCTAATGGATGCGGCAATTCCGGGCGGCTGCTGGCTGATATTTTTAGGCTGGGGGGCGCCTAAAAACAATAGGCCTCCCCAGTCTGAGAATACCAGCCCCCAGCTGTGTGGCTTTATCTTGGCTGGGTATCAATTGGAAGGGGGGGGGGGGGGAAACGCACGTCTTTTTTTTATAATCATTTATTTTACTGCAGAATATAGACCCGCCCAATGGCGGCTGTGATTGGTTGCAGTGAGACAGCTGTCACTCAGCGTGGGGGCTCGTCTGACTGCAACAAATCATAGGCGCCAGTGGAAGCAGTGAATATGAGATGGCCTAATGAGCGGTCAGCACTTTCAGAAGCTGGAGAAGCCGCCAGAGCAGTGTGACAGCTGCACACGTGCACACATGGCCTTATGGAATTAAGGACGTTTTTGTGTACGAGATAAATCACGGACGTCTGAATGAGGCCCAACTCCGAAGCCCATAATGGTCCTTCACTACATAAAATGAATAATGCTTTTTAATAAAGTGAACTGCAATGAGCAGAGAGTCATGAAAACAATCAGCAGTGTGTGAAACGGGATGAATGTGACTCAAGTCTTCAGGGAAAAGTCCGAGCAAACAAAGGAGTCATCACCATAACGCTTGTACTTCCAGGCTGCGCTCCTTGGCTGACGTGGGTTGCGCAAAGAAGGACACAAAAACTGAACGCCAAGCAAAGCTGCCGAGCCCCGATATACAGAGGTCATCGTCATAGAAAACTATGGAGAGGCCTGCATCTTTCTACCATCCTATGTGTTGCTACTCATCACAAATGTCAAGATCCCTGCTTGCTGCCAGTCAATAGAAACAATTTTGATCACGCGAAGTCCTGTCTTGTTTCTTTCCTACTGACAGATATATTACATGAAAGAGCTGGTATACGTATCAGGAAAGATCACACGCGTCCTTAGGCTACAAAAATTAATGAGATTAAGGAGTACGAAGTGAAACTTTGTAGTTTATCCAATTTTCCCCGATATAGTTACATAATATATCAGAGTGAATTACAGACGTCGTGAAAAATAAAAAGCCATACTGTAAATATTGAGTTTTTGCATAAACTTGATGTATTTGTCAATAAGATTTTAAAAACTTGTGAAACGCTGATAATTATATTTTCCCCATAGACTTGTATGGACGACGCATTGCGACTGACGGCCTTGCGTTGCATCCGCTGCTTGATGGATCAGTCGTGGAACAACTGACCGTCGGGCGGCAGGAACGCAGCATGTAGCGTTTTTTGAGCGGTGGAATCCTTTTTTTTTTTTTTCACTGCGCATGCTCAGCTCGTGTTTAATCATTGAAATCAATGTCTCTCTCTATCGGCAACCGAACGATCGGCTGGTCGCCCGGCCACTGTGAACGATCGGCTGGTCGCCCGGCCACTGTGAACGATCGGCTGGTCGCCCGGCCACTGTGAACGATCGGCTGGTCGCCCGGCCACTGTGAACGATCGGCTGGTCGCCCGGCCACTGTGAACGATCGGCTGGTCGCCCGGCCACTGTGAACGATCGGCTGGTCGCCCGGCCACTGTGAACGATCGGCTGGTCGCCCGGCCACTGTGAACGATCGGCTGGTCGCCCGGCCACTGTGAACGATCGGCTGGTCGCCCGGCCACTGTGAACGATCGGCTGGTCGCCCGGCCACTGTGAACGATCGGCTGGTCGCCCGGCCACTGTGAACGATCGGCTGGTCGCCCGGCCACTGTGAACGATCGGCTGGTCGCCCGGCCACTGTGAACGATCGGCTGGTCGCCCGGCCACTGTGAACGATCGGCTGGTCGCCCGGCCACTGTGAACGATCGGCTGGTCGCCCGGCCACTGTGAACGATCGGCTGGTCGCCCGGCCACTGTGAACGATCGGCTGGTCGCCCGGCCACTGTGAACGATCGGCTGGTCGCCCGGCCACTGTGAACGATCGGCTGGTCGCCCGGCCACTGTGAACGATCGGCTGGTCGCCCGGCCACTGTGAACGATCGGCTGGTCGCCCGGCCACTGTGAACGATCGGCTGGTCGCCCGGCCACTGTGAACGATCGGCTGGTCGCCCGGCCACTGTGAACGATCGGCTGGTCGCCCGGCCACTGTGAACGATCGGCTGGTCGCCCGGCCACTGTGAACGATCGGCTGGTCGCCCGGCCACTGTGAACGATCGGCTGGTCGCCCGGCCACTGTGAACGATCGGCTGGTCGCCCGGCCACTGTGAACGATCGGCTGGTCGCCCGGCCACTGTGAACGATCGGCCGGTCGCCCGGCCACTGTGAACGATCGGCTGGTCGCCCGGCCACTGTGAACGATCGGCTGGTCGCCCGGCCACTGTGAACGATCGGCTGGTCGCCCGGCCACTGTGAACGATCGGCTGGTCGCCCGGCCACTGTGAACGATCGGCTGGTCGCCCGGCCACTGTGAACGATCGGCTGATCGCCCGGCGGCCGGGTGATCAGCTGATTGTTCACAATAGCTGGCTGCCAGCAAAACAGTAAAAAAAAAATAAAAACACAACAGATCGTTGTTTTGCAGCATCAGTCACATCAGTTGTGCCATTATCTGTAACGCATCCGTTGCATCAGTCACACAACTGATTGTGACTGATGCAAAACAATGCAAGTGTGGAAGCAGCCTTAAAGTGCTAACCAAACCCTCAGAGAAATGAAGGCGTGCATTTTTATATACGGGTATATGCCCACTAAGACCCATTTTCTATGCTAGTTTTTATAGGGGCATGCAAAAATAAGATGCGCTGAATTCATTGAGAGGCGGACACCAGTTTGTTCATTTTACACATCTTAGCAGTGGCGTGCGCCTCCACACACCTCCCCAAATTGCTACATTAACATCTTGGGCGTACGAAAAGCCGCCACTATTCAGGAGATTGGCGGGATCTCCCATCTCAGCTCCACCCATATGGATAGAGGTGCCTTAAACCGGCATAAAACACCAAATGTCACATTTTTTCAACTTTTCAAGCTGTTTTACGCCAGATTTCTGGGATAAATTATGTGATGAATCGAGGCCAGAATGTTTTTGCCCAATTTTTGGAATGGAAAGTGATTACAAACGCAAATTTATTTTTTAGGTAGATTTGACGTTTCTGATCAGTTTCTGCTCCAAAAACGTCTCAAAAACACAGTGAGCAACCGTAAAATCGACTTGCTGTTTAGATTTTCAGTCTTTGAGCAACCTCAGGTTTCCAAAGACCATTCTTCAGGCAAGGTCCTCTCTAAAGAAGCTCTGTACTATAATATTAGTCAATGCGAAGATGTCCGGAGAACACCTGGGCATCTTTTTGAGCACTCTGACACTGACCGCTAGCGGTTATTGAATTGTTGGATGAAATTAAAGAAGAAAAAAATAAATAAATTAAGGGAACAAAGCCAGTAAAAAGGTGGCCCAAAGATGCTAAAAAACAAAAAATATGTGAAAAACCATTGAAAGGAGAAAAAAAAAAAAAAAAAAAAAAAAGAAACTACAATCAGTAACTTGAAATAAGCAAGAAAAAAAAAAAGTTCTGGCAGTTTCTAATATACTTTGTTTTCAAGATTTCTGCTTGCCGTCAGTGAATGGAGTCTTATTGATATCCATGATATTTAATTCACTTATTCTGATCCAACACAGAATGGAGGTTATGGAGATACCAAATACAGCGCTTTAAGGCTACGGGAGCAGACATTTACTGTAACAAATCTGCATCTTCTGGCAAAAAATACGCACCAAAAAAAAAAAAAAAGAAGATGCGTTTTTGCCCATTTTTTTTTCTATGTTTTTCATAATGAAGTCAATGGGTGGAGGGGCTGAACAATGCAGGGAAAAACACACCAAGATTATTTCCTGCACCAAACCTGTAAGGAAAAAGTAAGCAACACTTCAAAATTCTCATTGACTCTGCTGTCAGAAGGATAGGAATGTCAAAAATGGATAAAAAAAAAAACAAAACGCAGTGTGTGCACATGTCCTTTGTATTCGGAGGCTTAAAAAAAAAAAAAAAAAAGTCCAATATATCAAACAGCTGAGGGTTTGCTACAATTCTATGCACATCTGTGAGCGATGTACATCAGCAACAAATCTCTCTTAGGCCCGGTATACATATCCGGCTTTTCGCCGGTTTGACGGATGCGGCGCACGCCAGTACAGTGCACTGGCAGCGCAACAAGTGCCGGTCACGTGCTGTCATGTGACCGGAGCATGTCACCAGGAAGATGCGGCGCTGCCACTGTACTGTATCATACTGTACTGGCGTGCGCTGCATCCGTCAAACCGGCGAAAAGCCGGATATGTGTACCTGGCCTTAGATCTTGCAACAATATATTGGTGGAAGGTAAAATATATCAGTCTAAACCGAGATTGGCTACATCTGTGAGAAGCATTAAAGGGGGTCAATAACTACTGCTGCGCCCAAATCTTAGGTAGAGATGAGAATATATATATATATATATATATATATATATATATATATATATATATATATATATATATACATACATACACACAGTGCCTACAAGTAGTATTCAACCCCCTGCAGATTTAGCAGGTTTACACATTCGGAATTAACTTGGCATTGTGACATTTGGACTGTAGATCAGCCTGGAAGTGTGAAATGCACTGCAGCAAAAAAGAATGTTATTTCTTTTTTTTATTTTTTTTTTTTAATTGTGAAAAGTTTATTCAGAGGGTCATTTATTATTCAACCCCTCAAACCACCAGAATTCTGTTTGGTTCCCCTAAAGTATTAAGAAGTATTTCAGGCACAAAGAACAATGAGCTTCACATGTTTGGATTAATTATCTCTTTTTCCAGCCTTTTCTGACTAATTAAGACCCTCCCCAAACTTGTGAACAGCACTCATACTTGGTCAACATGGGAAAGACAAAGGAGCATTCCAAGGCCATCAGAGACAAGATCGTGGAGGGTCACAAGGCTGGCAAGGGGTACAAAACCCTTTCCAAGGAGTTGGGCCTACCTGTCTCCACTGTTGGGAGCATCATCCGGAAGTGGAAGGCTTATGGAACTACTGTTAGCCTTCCACGGCCTGGACAGCCTTTGAAAGTTTCCACCCGTGCCGAGGCCAGGCTTGTCCGAAGAGTCAAGGCTAACCCAAGGACAACAAGGAAGGAGCTCCGAGAAGATCTCATGGCAGTGGGGACATTGGTTTCAGTCAATACCATAAGTAACGTACTCCACCGCAATGGTCTATGTTCCAGACGAGCCCGTAAGGTACCTTTACTTTCAAAGCGTCATGTCAAGGCTCGTCTACAGTTTGCTCATGATCACTTGGAGGACTCTGAGACAGACTGGTTCAAGGTTCTCTGGTCTGATGAGACCAAGATCGAGATCTTTGGTGCCAACCACACACGTGACGTTTGGAGACTGGATGGCACTGCATACGACCCCAAGAATACCATCCCTACAGTCAAGCATGGTGGTGGCAGCATCATGCTGTGGGGCTGTTTCTCAGCCAAGGGGCCTGGCCATCTGGTCCGCATCCATGGGAAGATGGACAGCACGGCCTACCTGGAGATTTTGGCCAAGAACCTCCGCTCCTCCATCAAGGATCTTAAGATGGGTCGTCATTTCATCTTCCAACAAGACAACGACCCAAAGCACACAGCCAAGAAAACCAAGGCCTGGTTCGAGAGGGAAAAAATCAAGGTGTTGCAGTGGCCTAGTCAGTCTCCTGTCCTTAACCCAATTAAAAACTTGTGGAAGGAGCTCAAGATTAAAGTCCACATGAGACACCCAAAGAACCTAGATAACTTGGAGAAGATCTGCATGGAGGAGTGGGCCAAGATAACTCCAGAGACCTGTGCCGGCCTGATCAGGTCTTAAAAAGACGATTATTAGCTGTAATTTCAAACAAGGGTTATTCCACAAAATATTAAACCTAGGGGTTGAATAATAATTGACCCACACTTTTATGTTGAAAATTTCTTAAAATTTAACTGAGCAACATAACTTGTTGGTTTGTAAGATTTATGCATCTGTTAATAAATCCTGCTCTTGGTTGAAGTTTGCAGGCTCTAACTTATTTGCATCTTATCAAACCTGCTAAATCTGCAGGGGGTTGAATACTACTTGTAGGCACTGATATATATATATATATATATATATATATATATATATTTATTATATATATACACACACACACACACACACACACACACACACACACACACACACACACACACACACACTGTAGATAGAGATATAGATAGATAGATATACACACACATACACACTGTTTTGATCTGGAGCCTGTGACCCCTGTAGATCTAGTTCTGTGGGGGTCAGATGTAGTCCCCATCAATCTTGTGATTTTGGGGTCCCAGCGATAACTTACACAAAGATCTGTGATGAATGCCTATCCTAGTCATCATGTCGTGGGGAATCCTCAGCAAGCAGAGATGTTAAAAATGACAAGAATTGAAAGAAAGTATATTAGAAGCATTAGAACGTTTTTTGTTTTTACGCCGATTGGGAGCCTGTATATCTGACCCCCTGGCCCACACACGGGTAGCCCTGACGTGACAGCAGCGGATCCTCGGCACGTAGGGCACAGACATGAGCGTGTCACAATCAGGGGACATCGGTGACTACACCTTCTCCAGATCCTGTCACGTTATCAGCTCCGCTCACATGAGAAAAACAAGCAACAGTCACGTGACCACCATAGTCAGCGACAGATCTGCTAGAAAAGCTGAGAGGTGATAACGCACCAGCATCAGGAACGCTTGTGGAGGCTGAGCATGTGACAGGGAGTGCAACAAGCATGGTGGCCACTGTCTGATTAGAGCAATAAGCCTCTCATATTGCAATGGTAGGAAACTTGTTTTGCATTTGTCCCCCATGCTTTACACTGAAGCTCTCGCTTTACAGATTTCCACCACAAGCTCAGAAAGAAGCCAGCTCCTGCTGAGATTAAAGGGCAAAAAAACTAAAGTGATAGTGATCGAAGTAAAGTTTACTTACCAGTCATGTGACACAGGAGTACGCAGCGCCACCCGGTGTAAGAACATAGAAAACCGTCCCCAATAGTGCACTCTCACACAATATGCAAAATGGGCAGCTACTGAAAGTGTTAAAAAGATATATGACATTAGAAAAATATGTCACCTTTCGTGCAAAGACAGTGCCACCCGTGACGCTGGATGTGCCTGGTACTGCAGCTCACAGGCACTCACTAGAATAATACACCAGACTCAGCCATCAGAGCAGACAGGATCCCAGCTCGGAACCAGTATACTGTAACGTTCCGGAGCCACTACAACTCTCATCATGGCCCGACAGTGGTAAGACTGGCTCCTCTCACACAACACAGTATGGCCCAATGGTGGCCACCATCTCCAGCAGTGGGCACACTACAACTCTCATCATGGCCCGACAGTGGTAAGACTGGCTCCTCTCACACAACACAGTATGGCCCAATGATGGCCGCCATCTCCAGCAGTGGGCACACTACAACTCTCATCATGGCCCGACAGTGGTAAGACTGCCTCCTCTCACACGACACACAGTATGGCCCAATGATGGCCGCCATCTCCAGCAGTGGGCACACTACAACTCTCATCATGGCCCGACAGTGGTAAGACTGGCTCCTCTCACACAACACAGTATGGCCCAATGATGGCCGCCATCTCCAGCAGTGGGCACACTACAACTCTCATCATGGCCCGACAGTGGTAAGACTGGCTCCTCTCACACAACACAGTATGGCCCAATGATGGCCGCCATCTCCAGCAGTGGGCACACTACAACTCTCATCATGGCCTGACACCTGTAAGACTGTCTCCTCTCACACGACACACAGTATGGCTCAATGATGGCCGCCATCTCCAGCAGTGGGCACACTACAACTCTCATCATGGCCTGACAGTGGTAAGACTGCCTCCCCTCACACGACACAGTATGCCCCAATGCAATGGTGGCCACTATCTCCAGCAGTGGGCACACTACAACTCTCAGTCGCCACATGAGCCCCTTTTTAATGCTGGGAGTTGTAGTCTCACAACCGCAGCACTATAATATACACGTATACAGACAGTATATACAAGTATACACCGTTATCACAGAGTAAGGGGGCGCACACCTTTATCAGTAGGGGCAAGTTGTTCCATAGACTTAACTAATCTGGGTAGAAGTGTAACAAACCCTCAGCTGTGAGCAGTTAGGTTTCTATTCACTGACAGCAAGCAGGAATATAGAAAACTGGGAAGAAATGATGAACAGAATGAGGAGGCTACAGACTGAGGACTGGTTTACACAGGACCGTTCAGCTCTGCTACATCTGTGCCCAGTGCCTCCTGTGACATGTTGTAGGTCACTCCCTGCGATGCTGCCTTGACATGTGGCTGCTGTCCCCACACAGGTCGGTGCAGGGCCGGAGCATCCCCCGGTAGAGCAGCGCCCACCCCCGGTGATTTCCCGGCATGCCCTGTTGTGGCCCCTTCCCTCAGGCCTGTGTTATTTACCTGCTGCTGCTCAGGACTCAGCTTCTCCACTGACACCCAGGCGGAAGTGCCAAGCAGGCCCAGCATCCCGACACCCACCAATCACCGCCCAGCTTCGGAAGACAGGCAGCGGCAGCGTCCAATAGAAAAGAAGGCTCCAGAGCGTTGGGGCGGGCCGCGGCGGCGGCTGCGGGAGCATGTGTACTGATGTCAGGACCGGAGCCTGCATGGATTATCACATAGATAACCGTTCTGTAACCAGTGACGGCATCAGTGCAAAACCTTAGTCACTGCACTGTACACGTACACGAAAGGAAACGTATTCCCGCGGGAGCGGGGTTCTATCTGATCCTGGGAAAGCTGGGTGGAAATCAATATGGCCGCCACTGCAGGGACTACTAATTTACAGTCAAATATGCACGTAGCGTTTTGTTGAAAATTTTGACGCTGATTTTAGCCTTTTGTGCTGCAGAAGGTTAAATCCACAATGAATCTGTGCAGAAAACGTCCCCAATTTGTGAAATACGCCGATATCTGCTTATCTTGTTTATTACAGTGCGGGTTTTCTGAGCCAAATCTACAAGGAAAATCTGATTGAAGTGAATAGGAGCTGAGCTGCAGTACCCAGAATGACCACTGTGGAGTCCGGCACTGTAGGTCCCGCCAGCAACAGAGCCACTGATCAGAGGTGGGGGACCCCACAGAAGGAGAGGATGGCAGCATTAGACTTGGGGCCCGGTGCGGGACCCCACAGAAGGAGAGGATGGCAGCATTAGACGTGGGGCCCGGTGCGGGACCCCAAAGAAGGAGAGGACGGCAGCATTAGAGGTGGGGCCCTCAGAAGAAAAGGACGGCAGCATTAGAGGTGGGGCCCACAGAGGAAGAGGACGGCAGCATTAGAGGTGGGGCCCACAGAGGAAGAGGACGGCAGCATTAGAGGTGGGGCGCACAGAAGAAGAGGACGGCAGCATTAGAGGTGGGGCCCGGTGTGGAACCTCAGAGAAGAAGAGGACGGCAGCATTAGAGGTGGGGCCCTCAGAAGAAGAGGACGGCAGCATTAGAGGTGGGGCCCTCAGAAGAAGAGGACGGCAGCATTAGAGGTGGGGCCCACAGAAGAAGAGGACGGCAGCATTAGAGGTGGGGCCCACAGAAGAAGAGGACGGCAGCATTAGAGGTGGGGCCCACAGAAGAAGAGGACGGCAGCATTAGAGGTGGGGCCCGGTGTGGAACCTCAGAGAAGAAGAGGACGGCAGCATTAGAGGTGGGGCCCACAGAAGAAGAGGACGGCAGCATTAGAGGTGGGGCCCGGTGTGGAACCTCAGAGAAGAAGAGGACGGCAGCATTAGAGGTGGGGCCCGGTGTGGAACCTCAGAGATGGAGAGGACGGCAGCATTAGAGGTGGGGCCCGGTGTGGAACCTAAGAGATGGAGAGGATGGCAGCATTAGAAGTGAGAGCCCACAGAAGAAGAGGACGGCATCATTAGAGGTGGGACCCCAGAGAAGGAGAGGACAGCAGCATTAGAGGTGGGGCCCACAGAAGAAGAGGACGGCAGCATTAGAGGTGGGGCCCACAGAAGAAGAGGACGGCAGCATTAGAGGTGGGGCCCGGTGTGGAACCTCAGAGAAGAAGAGGACGGCAGCATTAGAGGTGGGGCCCGGTGTGGAACCTCAGAGATGGAAAGGACGGCAGCATTAGAGGTGGGGCCCGGTGTGGAACCTCAGAGATGGAGAGGACGGCAGCATTAGAGGTGGGGCCCGGTGTGGAACCTAAGAGATGGAGAGGACGGCAGCATTAGAAGTGAGAGCCCACAGAAGAAGAGGACGGCAGCATTAGAGGTGGGGCCCACAGAAGAAGAGGACGGCAGCATTAGAGGTGGGGCCCGGTGTGGAACCTCAGAGAAGAAGAGGACGGCAGCATTAGAGGTGGGGCCCGGTGTGGAACCTCAGAGATGGAAAGGACGGCAGCATTAGAGGTGGGGCCCAGTGTGGAACCTCAGAGATGGAAAGGACAGCAGCATTAGAGGTGGGGCCCGGTGTGGAACCTAAGAGATGGAGAGGACGGCAGCATTAGAAGTGAGAGCCCACAGAAGAAGAGGACGGCAGCATTAGAGGTGGGGCCCACAGAAGAAGAGGACGGCAGCATTAGAGGTGGGGCCCGGTGTGGAACCTCAGAGAAGAAGAGGACGGCAGCATTAGAGGTGTGACCCCAGAGAAGGAGAGGACCGCAGCATTAGAGGTGGGGCCCGGTGTGGAACCTCAGAGATGGAGAGGACAGCAGCATTAGAAGTGAGAGCCCACAGAAGACGAGGACGGCAGCATTAGAGGTGGGGCCCGGTGTGGGACCCCAAAGAAGGAGAGGACAGCAGCATTAGAAGTGAGACCCCACAGAAGAAGAGGACAGCAGCATTAGAGGTGGGGAACGGTGTGGGACCCCAGGGAAGGAGAGGACGGCAGCATTAGAGGTGGGGCCCGGAGTGAGACCCCACAGAAGAAGACTGCAGCATTAGAGGTGTGGCCCGGTGTTGGACCGGATCGATAGGATGGCAGCATTAGAGGTGGGACCCGACAGAAGGATGGGACGGCAGCATTAGAGGTGCGGCGCAGTGCAGGACCCCACAGAAGGATGGAACGGCAGCATTAGAGGTGGGGCCCAGTGTGAGACCCCACAGAAGAAGAGGATGGCAGCATTAGAGGTGGGAACCAGTGTGGGATCCCAGAGAAGGAGAGGATCACAACATTAGAAGTGAGACCCCACAGAAGTAGAGGACGGCAGCATTAGAGGTGTGGCCCGGTGTGGGACCCCAGAGAAGGAGAGGATGGCAGCATTAGAGGTGGAACCCCACAGAAGGATGGGACGGCAGCATTAGAGGTGGGGCCCAGTGCAGGACCCTACAGAAGGATGGGACGGCAGTATTAGAGGTGGAGCCCGGTTTCGGACCCCACAGAAGGAGAGGATGGCCGCATTAGAGGTGGAACCCCACAGAAGGATGGGACGGCAGCATTAGAGGTGGGGCCCAGTGCAGGACCCTACAGAAGGATGGGACGGCAGTATTAGAGGTGGAGCCCGGTTTCGGACCCCACAGAAGGAGAGGATGGCCGCATTAGAGGTGGAACCCCACAGAAGGATGGGACGGCAGCATTAGAGGTGGGGCCCAGTGCAGGACCCTACAGAAGGATGGGACGGCAGTATTAGAGGTGGAGCCCGGTTTCGGACCCCACAGAAGGAGAGAATGACTGCATTAGAGGTGGGGCCTGGTGTGGGACCCCACAGAACGATAGGATGGCCGCATTAGAGGTGGGGTCCCACAGAAGGATAGGACAGCAGCATAAGAGGTGGTGCATGGTGTGGGAACCTACAGAAGAATAGGATGGCAGTATTAGAAATGGGGCATGATGCGGGACCCCACAGAAGGATAGGATGGCAGCATGAGAGTTGAGGCCCAACAGAAGGATTGGACAGCAGCATAAGACGTGGGGCACGGTGTGGGAACCTACAGAAGAATAGGATGGCAGCATTAGAAGTGGGGCATGATGCGGGACCCCACAGAAGGATAGGATGGCAGCATGAGAGGTGGGCAGAGCAAAGTGTGCATACGCAAGAGCGCAATGGAGGACTCTGTGTGGATGACGTAGGGTGTGTCATCCACACGGAGCAGGGAAGGAGGACGGTGATAGAAGGAAGATTGTAGGTGCCGGACTGAGACCAGCGACGTCCGTCGGACCAGGCCGCCCCGCAGGTGAGTATAAATAAAGCTGTTTTTTATGTTATACAAATCCGCTTGGGCACTTATATACTGTATTCTAGAATGCTGTATATAAAAGCTCGCTGGTGGTGGCCGCAGCTTATATGGGACAAATCTGGTGACAGGTTCCCTTTTAAAGAGTTATTCCAAAAAACGACTGATCACTGGAGGTCTGACTGCTGGGACCTCCAGTGAGTCAGAGAACGGTCTCTGGAACGCCGTGTATGTGCTCTGCTTCCCTCACAGGTGCACATGCTCTGACTAAGCTCCATTCATTATGGGACCGATGGAAATAGCCAACTGCTGTTCTCTGAATCATGGGAAGTCGCAGCGCTCAGACCCTAGTAATCTGTAGGTGATTCTATATCCAATGGATAAAAAATAACTTGATTTTTCTTTTTTCTTTTTTTTTTATATAACTTCTCATTTACTCACAAAATGTTAGGTATATTTTGGCTTTTGTTTGAAATTTCAGGATGATCATAAAATGCCCTCTGATCTTTTCAAGTGAACTTAAGATCTGCTCTAATCTTTTGAATGCACATGTCTAAATGTTCAGTGTTTCATCACTTTTTGCACAACTTTTTGTTCTCTAAGTCTAAGTTCACGTTTCCGTCAATTTTTATCAGTCACAATCCGCGGCTCTGGTAAACAACGGAATCAGTTTGGCAGATTCCATTGTTCCCATATACTTGTATGAGCGGCAGATTGTGACTGATGATGCGTTGCATCCTCCGCCCGACTGATCAGTCGTGGAACGACTGACCGTCGGGCGGCAGGAACGCAGCATGTAGCGTTTTTTGAGCAGCGGAATCCTTTTGATTCCGCTGCGCATGCTCTCTCTTGGAGGCCCAATGATCAGCTGATCGCCCGGCAGCCGCCTTCTGTGAGCAATCAGCTGATCACCCGGCGGCCGGCTGCTGTGATCGATCGGCTGATCACCCGGCGGCTGGCTGCTGTGAGCAATCGGCTGATCACCCGGCAGCCGGCTGCTGTGAGCAATCTGCTGATCACCCGGCGGCCGGCTAATGAGAGCGATCAGCTGATCACCCGGCGGCCGGCTCAATAGAGCGATCAGCTGATCGCTCTCTCTCACGTTTTACAACGGAGTCCGACAATGAATTCTTATTCTTGTCATCCGTTGTACAACGCATCAGTCACAAGCGTCAAGCAACGCATGTGATTGATGAAAAACAACAGAAATGTGAACCTAGCCTTACAAGGAGCATAATGGCAAAATTCACAACAGCTCTTTGATCCATGAATCACCCAATACATTTTTTAGTGAAATTAGAATTGGTATTTAAACAATCTTCCTCATCTTGCTGCTCACATTTTGACACCATGAGACCAAGACGACACGTAACAATTGATCAACAGTACCTCGCCATTGCAAGGTTTCAAGGAGGATGCCCTCAGATGGAAGTGGTCACTGAGCTTAGAGTGTCACAGAGTGTCATCAGCAGGTTGCATCAGAGAGACTGGAAGAGTCACAGAAAGGCAGGGAAGTGGATGTCCTTTGGCCACATCCCGCACTGATGATGACTTCATTGTGAACAATGCCCTCCAGAACCAGATGATCAATGCCACATACCTCCAGGCACATTTAAGGGAGGTCATAGGCATCCAAGTGTCACGTCAGACCATTCAAAACCATTTACATCAGTGCAAGGTTACCTGACCACACCACCAGGCACAGGCATCATCTATGCTGGATGAGGGACCAGTGGGCCTCAGTGCTCTTCATTGATGAAACTCAATTCACACTGAGCAGAAATGATGGCCGCCAATGATGTTGAAGACGCCCAAGAGAGCGGTATGCATCAGCCAATGTTGTCACCAGATAAGCCTTTGTTGGTGGTGGTGTTATAGTGTGGACAGGTGTGTCTAGTCAGTAAAGAACTGTCCTACACTATGTGAATGGTACAGTGCCATGCCCCTACTACTAAAATACATAAATTCATGGGTGACAATGCTCCAGCTCATTGAGGTTACATCATTGGGGAACGACTACTGGAGACTGGGGTATGTCAAATGGAGTGGCCTGCACTTTCGCTAGACCTGAATCGCATAGGAAATGTATGGGATCAACTGAGTCGCTGTGTTGAGTGTATACTCTACCCCACAACCCCAGTGACCTGAGGGCCACTCTTCAAGAAGAAGGGGATGCCACGCCTCAGCAGATGGTAACTCCACTTGTGAACAGCATAAGACGTCGCTGTCAAGCTGCAAGTGACGCTCAAGGCCACATGACAAATTATTGAGACACTAACATTTGGGGGGTATATACCCATCACTGATATTTGCTTTTGTTTCAATAAATTGTTAGAGATAAAGAACTCGGCATTACTTGCTTCTACTTAAGTGCCCTACATTCATGATGAAATATCACTATATTGTGAACATTTTTATGTTTTCCATAAATTTCACCCAAACGCCAAATATCCCTAATCTTTTGTGAGCAGTGTATATGTAAATACACAAATATCTCTCTGCCTGATTTTGTTACAATGCATTAATGCAGAAAAATGTATAGGTATGTGCGCATGTGAAGGAATTGCAATAGAGATTTCTACACCAAAACTTCATCTCTTCCCGGAAAAATGCAGCGTAAAAAAAGTAAGCAGCGTGTGCATGAGACTTTAGAAATTGCATTCATTTTTCTGGTTTTGCTGTAATACTTAACATGTATACCAGACGTGCGCTGTTTAGCTCATGTACATGCTAGTTGCTCTGTAGTTACCCCTTGTACTCTTCTATCTCAGATCCGCTCTCTTTACCGGTGATAGAACACATTTTATGATGACAGTAGCCGACATCCGATGATAGTAGCGCCAGTCTGTAGATAAATGCTACCGCTATCTGCTCACACTTCATGCTATAAATTCAAGGAGATGAACATGCTGCGTCGCTCCACCTTGAAGACATCAATGTTGTTGTTAAAATGTAGTGTGTGTTATGTGGTGCGTTGTTAGGTTGAACACTAGCTGTGTCCCGAGTTGCCTGCACCTGACCTAATGGATATGGATCAAGTACATGCGTGAAAGAATTGACACCAGACAAAGAGTCAGATGTGAATCTCTCCTTGATCAGAGAATGGCACGGCTTCAACTCCTTTTATTTTAACAGAGCTCCTGTTTATATCAACAAGGAAAAAGGGCATGGTTAGCTCTACAGTGAGCATGCTCAAATGTTTCTACTAGCAGTGGGTTGGTCCATGAGGTCATCAGTGGGTTGGTCCATGAGGTCATCAGTGGGTTGGTCCATGAGGTCATCAGTGGGTTGGTTCATGAGGTCAGCTTTACGGCGGTTTCACATATCCGACTTTTTGCCGGATGCGGCGCACGCCAGTACACTGTATACAGTACAATGGCAGCGCGACAAACAGCGGTCACATGCTGTCATGTGACCCGGAAGTTGCGGCGCTGCCATTGTACTGCATACACTACTGGCGTTCGCCGCATCCAGCAAGCCGACGAAAAGCCGGATGTGTGAAACCAGCCTTAGATCTGTGTCACATGTATGATCTGTACAGGCTTATGTAAGGTGAAATAATACATTTCATCGGTCATTTTCCACAATCCCCTATGGCTCAAGGTTAATTATTTGATTAGGACTATCTATAGATAGTCTTCCTTAACAGCGCTATTGTGTAATCTGAATCGTGCTGTGATGCATTGTAATGTTTTGCACTTTACTATGTTCTGCTCATCAACAGGTAGGGAGTACGGTAAGAAAGTACTAAAGCTTGAGACTAGGCCATAGTGGGCTAGTGCAGGGACAGAGGACAGTTTCCTGTGGGAGCGTCAGATAGGGCCCAGAATGTGACAGACAGTCCTAAGCTTTTTTGTTAATTGTCAAGCTGCATGACTTGGGTGTCCCTAAAGCGACAGAGAGGGAGCCGAGACGGAGATAGGGAGGATCCAAGTGAGCTTAAACGGAGAGACAGAGTTATTGGGTATAGACAAGTCAGAGGAGTGACTGGAGGACTAAGGGCAGAGAAAAGTCAGGTCCAAAGACCGACCTCGAGGAGTTTACAACTCTCAGAGGTAACAGGCCAAGACCGAGCAGACCGTGAGAGAGAGCCCCAGGCAGGAGTTCCCTGAGCGCCAGGAAGCATAAAGCTGAAACCGGCCATATTGATAAATTATCCCTTTAAGAGGGAGAATAATACGTGGAACCGCAGGAGGAAAGTATGACTTCCATGGACTGTTGTGTGGTGCTGGCCTGAGTTGTGATGGAGCAGATGGAACCAGTGAAGGCTAGAACAGGCCAAGCGGAAGAAGTGAAGAGGCTGTATCTAGAGATGCTCTGTGCTAATGAAGAAGACATGTGCCCCCTATCTTATGTGCACATTTGTTATCAAAATACTATTGAGTAAAATCAAGTTCACAAAGAACTGGTGATCTCTCAATTAACTGGTTAACATCTGGTCCTGGTCAGCCGAAATCCAATTAATAACGACTGATCAAATCTCCCTTCGTTGTATGAGGAAAAGCTCTAACTTTGTAATATGCTTTCTGGTTTAATACCTTTATAGTTTTCAGGTCTTTGCTAGCTGTTAATGAACGAGAACTTTCTTGTTTAAAGGGAACATTGCAGTAAATTTACCCTTCTAAAAGCAGGCTAGGGCAGTGTAAACATGATACCAATGCTGCCTATTATGGCACCATCTGCGGAGCTGAAATTCAACTTTTATTGATTTAATTGATTTATTAGGCTTGCAAGTACCCTAGTGGGCATCCAGTAGATTGGAAGCCTGTGAGGGCAGGGTCCTCTCCCCCTCTGTTCCAGTCTGTCACTATTTGTTCATTGTAATGTATATATGTATTTTGTATATAAACCCTCTTGACATGTACAGCACATGTCACAAGTGTGTCATGACCTGATTTGATCTGAGGGAGATCTGATCAAAAGGTCACAGCGTATTGTTGATCGCAGATCCACTCTAGTGCCCGCTCGTCGTTTACCCTGCTTTGGAGCATATTTAATTCCATCCGGTACTGAAGGGGTTAAGGTTCATTTCTATCCTGAAGTGCTCTAACAGGTAGTTGTGACCTCAGTTGTAGCCACTCCATTCTGCTTTAAATATCTGCTCCCACCGTATGCCGGTTACAGCTCATATTTATGCCGTCCGCTTTGAAGGAGCCTGTCTCTGGAGAAGCTGAGGTGTTATTTCTGTTGCAGCTGTGAAGTTTCTGCTGGAGAAGCTGTGGAGTGTTATTTGTTTTGTCTTTCCCCTCCTGTTTGTCTTAGCTTTGTTGTGTTGTCTTATTGCAGTGACGAGACTAGCATCTCACTGGCCTTCATTAATCAGGGTGAGTACAGGGCCAGTTAGTACATAGGCACATAATGGTGCAAAGGAGGAAGGACCTGACTTGGGACGTTGTTGAGTGCAGAGATCAGCCTCAGCGAGTGATAGGAGGTGACCCCACTCCCTTCTCCCTAGCGCTAGGGCAATCTACTGCTAGTTTGCTACCCTGGAGTTCCCTCTGTGTTGCACCACCCACTGGGTGTCCTCTTGTTCATGTACTAGGTATATATGACTTGCTGTGCATATAGTCAGGCTGTTGAACATCTTTTAACCCCTTCTGGTTCCTAAAAGAAGTCACCTTACCATCCTTGTTGAATTTTCTGCCCCGAAGATGCTCTTTACAAGACAATGGGAAATCTCAAAAAAATGCTCAATGTTTTTTCCCTAAAAACGTCTAGCAGTTTCTTCATTTTTAAATGGAGTGAAAATAATTGAAAACGACATAAAAAAACAATGGAAAAACCTTTTAAAAAAAGCTGGCGGCCAACACTGGTGAGAAAGCGGTTAGGAAATGTCTGAAAAAATGACACAATAGACTGACTCTTCAGGAAAAAAATGCATGAGTTTCCTGAAGATTGTTCTTCCTGAAAAACTCGGTAGGTTCACCTGAGTCTAATCCGTCTGCTGTCCATGACTGACAATGCAATGCGTAGGAGAAGCTTTACAAATTATTACAAAATAACTGATGAAAAGTGGTCTTTTGAGTAAAAAAAAAAAAATGTAAGTCTGAATGAGAAGGTAATGACCAAATCCATGGATGCTATTGCCAGAAATTGTTCTTTATTGAAACTTGCTAATGAGGAGCTTGGTGCACCGCGGCCATGGTCAGACAGCCCAGTGCACCTCCCCAACGTCCATCTATCTCTGCACCCTTCTTTTCTTACAGAAGCCAAAAGAGAATGAATACGTCAATGCATTTGGACACTAAGGTGTGCTTTACACGCTGCGACATTGCTAGCATTTGCTGGCGATGTCGAGCGCGATAGCCCCCGCCCCCGATATGTGGTGATCGCTGCCATAGCGAACATTATCGCTACGGCAGCGTCACACGCACATACCTGCTCTGTGACGTCGCTGTGACCGGCGAACCACCTCATTTCTAAGGGGGCGGTTCATTTAGCGTCACAGTGACGTCACAGCAGCGTCACTGAACCGCCGCCCAATAGAAAAGGAGGGGAGGAGATGAGCAGCCGGAACATGCCACCCACCCCCTTCCTTCCTCCTTTTCCGGTGGACGGAGGTAAGGTGATGGTTGTCGCTCCTGCGGTGTCACACACAGCGATGTATGGTGCCGCAGAAGCAACGAACCACATCGCTACTGAGCAGAAAACAATCTTTTGTTTTAGGACGACCTCTCCATGACCACCGATTTTTCCCTCTTTTGCGATCGTTTACGGTCGCTCAGATGAGTCACACGCTGCGATCTCTAACGCTAACGAGGCCAGATGTGCGTCGCAACCACCGTGACCCCGATGATATCTCTTTAGCGATATCGCAGCGTGTAAAGCACCCTTTAGGCCATGTGCACATATTGAGTATTTGGGAGGTTTTTTACCTCAGTATTTGCAAGACAAAACCTGGAGTGGGTATAAAATACAGAAGTGGTGACTAGATTCTATTATACTTTTCCTCTGATTGCTCCACTCCTGGTTTTGGCTACAAATACTGAGGTAAAAAAATCCCCAACTACTCAATGTGTGAACATTGCCTAAAGGTACAATTTGTTATTAAGGCTATGACCCCTATAAAATGTTGTGCTTGGTTTGAACAGTCATTTTGTGCTAAGAGACGTCTTTTATATTCAGAAGCATAAACCTATTACTGTCTTTTTTATATTATTTATTTTTATAGGATCCAGTCCAGAACATCCTCAGAGCTGTACTCCCTATTCTGCTTAAGGTGGCACTGTGTACATACATTACTTATCCTGTACTGATCCTGACATACATCCTGTATTATACTCCAGAGCAGCACTCACTATTCTGCAGGTGGAGTGACTGTGTATACAGTGTGTCCACGCATATCCTGTCCACCGCCATTAACTTGAGAACGCCGGCAGCTATAGGCATAGAAGTGGTGTCTAGGCATAGTAAAGTAGCGCTACGCAATGAAACCACCTATAGCGCCACCTGGTGGAAGACAACTGAGTTACCATTTTTATCTCGAAAAAGGAACGAGATAGAGAAAAAAAGTGAATTACAAAGTTGTAGGACATCATCAATTCAATACAAATCGACACCTTGCATACAGAAATGCTACGATTAGAACGTGTAAAACTCACAAGGCTGAAAATGTGAAGCGATACCTCATGGAGACCTTCCTACAAGTCATTTGGTATGGTGGCTGTGTGGAGTGGCCTCCACGCTCACCTGACCTGACCCCATTGATCTTCTTTCTGTGAGGTCACATCAAACAGCAAGTGTATGCGACCCCTCCACCAACATTGCAGGACCTACGAGGACGTATCACAGATGCTTGTGCAAAGTGTCACCTACCATATTGCACAACGTGCAGCAAGATACAGTATGCTGTGCAGAGTCCAGATGTGTATTGCAGCTGATGGTGGCCACTTTGAGCATCAAAGTTAAATGAGCGCCATATGTGTGAACAGCATTCAATGTTTTAGGGGGTCATGGGTTTCATATTTCTGTATGCATTTCTGTATGCAAGGTGTTGATTCCTATTGAATTGATGATGCCCTACAACTTTGTAATTCACTTTTTTTCTCTATCTCGTTCCGTGTTCGAGGTAAAAATGCTAACTCCGTTGTTTTCCACCAGGTGGCGCTATAGGTGGTTTCATTGTGTAGCACATGGCTACTTTACTATACCTAGACACCACTTCTATGCCTATAGCTGTCGCCGTTCTCAAGTTAATGGCGGTGGACTGGATATGGGTGGACACACTGTATACATTACATTATTTATCCTGTACTGATACTGAGTTAGATCCTGTATTATACTCCAGAGCTGCACTCACTATTCTGCAGGTGGAGTCACTGTGTACATGTTACATTATTTATCCTGTACGGATCCTGAATTAGATCTTGTATTACACTCCAGAGCTACACTCATTATTCTGCTGGTGGAGACACTGTGTACATACAGTTAGGTCCAGAAATATTTGGACAGTGACACAATTTTCGCGAGTTGGGCTCTGCATGCCACCACATTGGATTTGAAATGAAATCTCTACAACAGAATTCAAGTGCAGATTGTAACGTTTAATTTGAAGGTTTGAACAAAAATATCTGATAGAAATTGTAGGAATTGTACACATTTCTTTACAAACACTCCACATTTTAGGAGGTCAAAAGTAATTGGACAAATAAACCAAACCCAAACAAAATATTTTTATTTTCAATATTTTGTTGCGAATCCTTTGGAGGCAATCACTGCCTTAAGTCTGGAACCCATGGACATCACCAAACGCTGGGTTTCCTCCTTCTTAATGCTTTGCCAGGCCTTTACAGCCGCAGCCTTCAGGTCTTACTTGTTTGTGGGTCTTTCCGTCTTAAGTCTGGATTTGAGCAAGTGAAATGCATGCTGAATTGGGTTAAGATCTGGTGATTGACTTGGCCATTGCAGAATGTTCCACTTTTTTGCACTCGTGAACTCCTGGGTAGCTTTGGCTGTATGCTTGGGGTCATTGTCCATCTGTACTATGAAGCGCCGTCCGATCAACTTTGCGGCATTTGGCTGAATCTGGGCTGAAAGTATATCCCGGTACACTTCAGAATTCATCCGGCTACTCTTGTCTGCTGTTATGTCATCAATAAACACAAGTGACCCAGTGCCATTGAAAGCCATGCATGCCCATGCCATCACGTTGCCTCCACCATGTTTTACAGAGGATGTGATGTGCCTTGGATCATGTGCTGTTCCCTTTCTTCTCCAAACTTTTTTCTTCCCATCATTCTGGTACAGGTTGATCTTTGTCTCATCTGTCCATAGAATACTTTTCCAGAACTGAGCTGGCTTCATGAGGTGTTTTTCAGCAAATTTAACTCTGGCCTGTCTATTTTTGGAATTGATGAATGGTTTGCATCTAGATGTGAACCCTTTGTATTTACTTTCATGGAGTCTTCTCTTTACTGTTGACTTAGAGACAGATACACCTACTTCACTGAGAGTGTTCTGGACTTCAGTTGATGTTGTGAACGGGTTCTTCTTCACCAAAGAAAGTATGCGGCGATCATCCACCACTGTTGTCATCCGTGGACGCCCAGGGCTTTTTGAGTTCCCAAGCTCACCAGTCAATTGCTTTTTTCTCAGAATGTACCCGACTGTTGATTTTGCTACTCCAAGCATGTCTGCTATCTCTCTGATGGATTTTTTCTTTTTTTTCAGCCTCAGGATGTTCTGCTTCACCTCAATTGAGAGTTCCTTAGACCGCATGTTGTTTGGTCACAGCAACAACTTCCAAATGCAAAACCATACACCTGTAATCAACCCCAGACCTTTTAACTACTTCATTGATTACAGGTTAACGAGGGAGACGCCTTCAGAGTTAATTGCAGCCCTTAGAGTCCCTTGTCCAATTACTTTTGGTCCCTTGAAAAAGAGGAGGCTATGCATTACAGAGCTATGATTCCTAAACCCTTTCTCCGATTTGGATGTGAAAACTCTCATATTGCAGCTGGGAGTGTGCACTTTCAGCCCATATTATATATATATAATTGTATTTCTGAACATGTTTTTGTAAACAGCTAAAATAACAAAACTTGTGTCACTGTCCAAATATTTCTGGCCCTGACTGTACATTACATTACTTATCCTGTACTGATCCTGAGTTACATCCTGTATTATAATCCAGAGCTGTGCTCACTATTCTGCTGGTGGAGTCACTGTGTACATATAATATTTATCCTGTACTGATCCTGAGTTACATCCTGTATTATACTCCAGAGCTGCAATCACTATTCTGCCGGTGAAGTCACTGTTACATTACTTATCCCGTACTGTTCCTAAGTTACAGTCTGCATTATACTCCAGAGCTGTGTTCAAAATTCTGCATGCTGAGCTGAGTTCTGGCAGTCATCTGATATAGAAACCATGAGTATTCCTGTAATAGAGGAGCTTAGATAACAGCACCCAACCTCAGGATGTCAGGACATGTTGTGGGGTGTATTTTTCTCAGGTTGAATATCACGGCTATAGGAGGAAGAGCAGGTCACATTAAAATGTACGAATTGCTGCGTCTTTGTTGGAAAATGTGAAATAGCTGAGCACTAATGAGCGCTTTACAAGAAGCTGTTGTGTTATTCCAGACACGATCATGCCGCTGTCAGTGTAAGGTGGAAACACATCGGCCGCTGCTGCTCCTGCCAGCCCTAGGCAATGGATAGGGTAAACTTTATTGATTGCAAATCTAAAAAAACAATATTCATTTGAAACCCAGAGATGAAGATAAAGCTGTCTGACCCCCTCCTGTAATACCAAAGGGACATCAACCTATCATTTCTACAGATCTATCAGAATGGAGGTGTTACATATATGGGCTCCAATTCATCAAGGCATGTGTTGTTCACGTCTATCTTGATGAGAGGCGTGCTGGAGTCAGGCGCTCCTGATTCACGAAGAGGCGCACGTCTCCTAATGAATGTGGAGTGACAGACAGGTGGTATGCGCCTGTGTGTATGTGCCGCCCCCATGCCGGCAGCCTGCCGCTGCTTGAGTCCAGGCCTTCCGGTGGGTGGCTCGAGGGTCTCCGGACCCGGGGAATCCCGTGGACACTCCGAATGAATAGGTTGGGGGGTTGGATGTAGGACATATATGTACGGGCTGGGCCGTACTAGGTTTGTGACGCCACCCAAGGTATGTGGTGAGTTTGGACACCACTGCTGCAGGTACGGGGCACCCGGGGGAGATGTTGTGCAGCAAGTTGTTAACCCCTCCTTGGGCAGGGATGGTGGCTCCGGGACCCGTTGGGGGTTTGTTGGTGCAGGGAGATGGGCGACCACACGGTGCTGGTGTACTCACTATTGAAGGAAACACATGAGTCTCTGGTAAACCAAGGTGATGTTGGTCGGTGCCCGCAGCCGGCTGCGTTCTGGTCCCCACCCGGCTGGTGGTCTCTGTCTTTCTCTTGCACTTTTTAGAACGGTGAACTGCCTGTGCTTGCAACTTCAGGAGTCCGCTCCCGGCTGGTTGTAGCCTAAGGAGCCCGCAGACGCTGGCCCGTTGGATCTCTGAGCCCTGGCGGTGGCCTTTTATCCCCCTCGGTGGGCTGTTGCCTTCAATCGGGACTTTGGGCGGGACAGGACCTCTAGTCCTGGCCTCAATCGGTTAATTAGCGGGTTCCAGTTGCTTCTTGTCCCGGCTTCAAGCTGCGAGTACCCCCCTGTGTGCTCCGGTTTCTGAGTCGGTTCCCCGGGTCAGTACCGGCGGGCTACAACCCTGTCCTGGTCCACCTCGGTTCCACCGAGCCGTCTTCCTGGCTCCTGCAGATGGAGACCGCCGTCTGCCTCCTAATCAGTGGCACCAGGGCTCCTACCCTGGCGCCGTTCAATTTGGGGTATTCGCCTCTGCTGGTGCTGCACAGAGCTCCAGCCCACACTCCTCTCCAACTTGAACTCTAACACTGTTCTTTTTGCTTTCCCGCCCTCGGGCTGTCTAGACTCCTTGGTGGGTGTCTTCCAACCGCATGGTTCCGCCCCCTGGTGTGTCTATCTAGCCCTGAGAGGGGGGGACTAGGGTTTTGAAGGTCGGCTGATGTCACCTGAGAGGGAAGGTGTTGTGTAGGGGCCTATTTGTGACTACCTGACCTGGCCAGGACGTCACATGTACCTCGCCAATAACCTGGGGTAAGGAATGACACAGCTCATTGTGAATTAGGTGATCTGTGGCATTACACCCTTCTCCTATCCCAGTTCTGCCCATTTTGGTGGAGCCATGAGACACTAGAGTGAAAACATTAAAATTCGCAACATTTTTTAGTCATTGAGCTGCACAAAACTTTTGCAACCTTTCAAAGAGATGGAGTATATCTCCAGCCATGATATTGACTGAAATATTCAGCGGTTCAGATGAAACCTGGATTTGCACTATCACAATTACATCTACATTATTAATCAGATTTTTCTAAAAATAAAATGTTTATGGAAAATCCTATAAAACATGTCCCAATTTTTAGAAGGATATTATCATTTATAGCAATGTGACTCACAGGTGACAGCCCCTGGCACCTTGCGAAAACCCTACAGCTGTAAGGTTGTATTACAGTTTAAACGGAACCTGTTAGGTGCAATATACACCCAGAACCACGAGCAGTTCTGGGTGCATATTCCCAATCTCTGCCCAACCGTCCCTGTATCTAGTAACACACATAAAGAAATCTTTAGAAAAAAGTATTTCTAATGATCCTTTATGATATGCTAATGAGACTAGTCACAAGGGCGTTAGTTCCTGCGCTAATTCCGCCCTCTTAGCACGTTAGTGCGCCCACAGGGGTGTGCTAAAACACTATTCAATGCCCACAGCCTAGCATCATCATTGGCAGTGACACGCATACCTGTGTCCGTTGCACCGCCCCAGAACACTGGGTTATGGTAAGTGCGCATGATCTGAAGTCACCACACTTCCGGTCATGTGCATTATAAAGCCGGGTGTACACGTCCCAGCTTCAGAGAGGTCTTAAGGCTGCTTTACATGCAGCGACATCGCTACCTGCCCCCGTCGGTTGTGTGTCACGGGCAAATCGCTGCCCATGGCGCACAACATCGCTAACACCCGTCACATGTACTTACCTTCCTAGCGATGTCGCTGTGGCCGGCGAACTGCCTCCTTTCTAAGGGGGCGGTTCGTGCGGCATCCCAATAGAAGTGGAGGGGCGGAGATGAGCGGCCGGAACATTCTGCCCACCTCCTTCCTTCCTCGTTGCCGGAGGACGCAGGTAAGGTGTTGTTCCTCGTTCCTGAGGTTTCACACGTAGTGATGTGTGCTGCCACAGGAACGACGAACAACCTGCGTCCTGCCACAGCAACGATATTTGGGATTAGAACAACGATTAGATGAGTAATTTTGATAGTTAGCGGTCGTTCGTGCGTTTCACACGCAACGACGTCGCTAACGAGGCCGGATGTGTGTCACGAATTCCGTGACCCCAATGACATTTTGTTAGCGATGTCGTTGCGTGTAAAGCCCCCTTTAGTGTGCATGACCGAAAGTGGCGGGGACTTCTGATCGGGATCACTGAACCTAAACCCTGCGTTCTGAGGCGGTGCAATGGACACAGGTACGTGCATCACCACCAATGATGATGCTGGGCAGTCAGCCTTGAATAGCACGTTAGCACGCCCCTGTGGGTGTGCTACCATGCTAAGAGGGTGGAATGAGAGCAGGAACTAACACCCTTGCGACTAGTCCCTGCGCTCATTAGCATATCATGTAGGATATTTACAAATACTTTTTCTAAAGATCCCTTTATCTATTCTAGTCTATACAGGGACGGTTAGGCAGGGATTAGCAATATGCACCCAGAAGTGCTCATGGTTCTGGGTGCATATTTCACCTGACAGGTTCCCTTTAATGTTATACAGATCCATAGTATCTGTTATGCCTCAGTTTGGGGATTCAGTCCAGTGACCTGTGGTTTTGTGGTTGGTTGCTCTGTCAGCTGTGTTATTGCCTTTTCTTCTCTGGCCAAATACTGATGGTTCCTGTTGCCTTTGTTTCCTTTCTTGGTTTGTTCCTCTCCAGGTGTTAGACATTTTCCCTTTATTATTTGCCCTATCACATTCTAAGTTGAGTTATATATAGTCACCTCTCTCTGCAATTCTTTGATGGATATCTCTCTACGTGGAATTGTTCTTAGGGGTGCTTCACACACAGCGAGATCGCTACTGAGATCGCTGCTGAGTCACGGTTTTTGTGACGGAGCAGTGACCTCATTAGCGATCTCGCTGTGTGTGACACTGAGCAGCGATCTGGCCCCTGCTGTGAGATCGCTGCTCGTTACACACAGCCCTGGTTCGTTTTTTTATTGTTGCTCTCCCGCTGATAAGCACACATCGCTGTGTGTGACAGCGAGAGAGCAACAATCCTGAATGTGCAGGGAGCAGGAGCCGGCGTCTGACAGCCTGCAGTAAGCTGTAACCAAGGTAAACATCGGGTAACCAAGGTGGTTACCCGATATTTACCTTCATTACCAGCCTCCGCAGCTCTCACGCTGCCAGTGCCGGCTCCTGCTCCCTGCACACGCTAAGCTAAGCGGTGTGCGCTGGTAACTAAGGTAAACATCGGGTAACCATACTCGATGTTTACCTTAGTTACCAGTGTCCACAGCTTCCAGACGCCGGCCCCGTGCAAGCGCAGCGTCGCTTGCATGTCGCTGCTGGCTGGGGGCTGGTCACTGGTCGCTGGTGAGATCTGCCTGTTTGACATCTCACCAGCGACCATGTAGCGACGCAGCAGCGATCCTGACCAGGTCAGATCGCTGGTGAGATCGCTGCTGCGTCGCTAAAGTGTGACGGTACCCTTAGTCCTTTTTCTTATCAGTTTACCTTTGAAGTCAACAGCGGTTGAGTGTCTGCTGTAAGTCAGTGTGTATTTCTTCCCTATTCCTTTTTCCTTATAAGATCTTGTTTCAGTGTATCTCAATCCAGGTTTCGGTTTGCTATTGCACACCTTCCTCTCCCCTTGTAGACAGTGTGTGGCTCCCCTCTGATTCTTCAGGAGGAACGAGAAACCCCTTGACAGCCTTTTAGGGAGCCAAGTCCGAGCTGGTGCAAGTAGTTGTGTGGCTAGGGTTTTAGTCATAGAAAGTTTGAGTTGGAGGGGATCTTCAGGGTCATCGTGTCCAACCCCTTGCTCAATACAGGACTCACTAAACCACCAGTTTGTAGTTTTTACAGGGGTCACCTAGGTGTGTCCACGCCTTCCCCTTTTCCTTTACGTGTGTGTGAGTGATTTATGTTCATTACAATATCATATTCATGTCATTTTTTTTTTTTTTTTTTTTTAAAGACACCTTAAATGGAATATGTCAGCAAGTTCTTGCAACTTAATTTAAGGCCAGCATAATGTGTGGCAAAAAAGCCTGATTACAGGGATGTGTCATTTATTAGGCTGTGTATTGTAGTTTCAATACAGTCTGTGATTTATCACCAGGAGAGTAACACTGCTTAACTATGCCTCACGTGCACTTTAACCAGGCTAATTTGTGTAGCCACGTCCCCACCACTGATTAGCAGCTTGCTCATAATGCACAGTATACACAGGAAGCTGCCAGATCAGTGGTGTGGGCAGGATCAATAGCGATCTCACCATTTAGGTGGCCAGGAGGGGGAAAGATCACTGGGTCCCTATCGTTGCCATGGCAACCTGAGATCAAATAATGACCTCTGGGTTTGCTGGCTATGGTGGCCTGTGGGACCATGTTAGCAGCATGGCCTAAGAAGCGTTTTGTCAGTGTCACACTGACAGGTGTAATGCATTGCCATACATGTGCATGGCAATTCATTATACCAGTGATCAAAATTTAATGTTCCATAGGGGGACTAAGTATAAAATAAAAAAAAAAAAAAGTTTAAAAAATTGTAAAAATAAAAATAATCCCCCAAAATATAACAAAAAAGAAATAAAAATTATACCAATAAACACGTATATTTATTTAATTTTTTTTTTTTTTAAATGTACATATTTGGTACTACTGCGACTGGACCAACCCAGTCTATAAAACTGTCACACTATTTAACCTCTTCATTGTACACCATTAAAAAAGTTGCAAAAAAACAAAGCTTTTTCATCATACTGCCCAAAAACGTGGAATAAAATGCAATCAAAAAGTTGCACGTAAATATAAATTGTATATATGTAAACCTTCATCATCTCCCTCAAAAAAATCAAGCTGCAATACAGCACCATCAGCAGAAAAATTAAAATACAACTCTAAGGGGCACTTTGCACACTACGACATCGCAGCTGCGATGTTGGTGGGGTCAAATTGAAAGTGACGCACATCCGGCGTCGCAGGCGATATCGTAGTGTGTAAAGCCTTTTTGATACGATTAACGAGCGCAAAATCGTCGTAATCGCATCATTGGTGTAGCGTCGGTCATTTCCATAATTTGGAAATGACCGATGTTCCGATGTTGTTCCTCGTTCCTGCGGTAGCACACATCGCTGTGTGTGTGAAGCCGCAGGAGCGAGGAACATCTCCTAACTGCGTCCTGCGGCTCACGCCAGCTCTGCGGAAGGAAGGAGGTGGGCGGGATGTTTACGTCCCGCTCATCTCCGCCCCTCCGCTTCTATTGGCCGCCTGCCGTGTAACGTCGCTATGACGCCGCACGATCTGCCCCCTTAATAAGGAGGCGGGTCGCCAGCCAGAGTGACGTTGCAGGGTAGGTGAGTGCATGTGAAGCTGACGTAGCGATAATGTTCGCTACGCCAGCTATCACCATGATATCGCAGCTGTGACGGGGGCGGGGACTATCGCGCTCGGCATCGCAAACATCGGCTTGCCATGTCGTAGTGTGCCTTGTGCCCCTAAGGCTATGTGCCCACGTTGCGTTGTCCCTGCAGAAATTTCTGCAGCGATTTGAACAGCACATGTGCGCTTCAAATCGCTGCAGAAACACTGCGTAATGAAAAGCCGATTTCATGCGCTCTGGATGCTGCCTCTCCCATAGACAGAGCGGGAGCTGCATCCAAAGCGCATGAAAGAAGTGACATGTTACTTTTTAGAACCCAGCGATTTGGCAGCATGCAAATCGATGCACTCTAAAACGCAACGTGCGCATGGATTATGCACAATCTTCATAGATTGTGCTGGGGACGCAGGACGCATGCAGTTACGCCACTGCAGTGCAGAATGCAGCGTAACTGCATGCAATACGCACACGTGGGCATAGAGCCTTGGAATAGAGCAATGCAAAAACATTTTGTTATGTATAAAATTGTTTTTTGTTGTGTATATTATAGAAATGTGGTATCGCTGTAATCGTACTGACCTGAGGAGTAAAGGTCCAGTCACACATAACGAGATCGTGAACGAGATCGCTACTACGTCACACTTTCTGGATCGTTTATGAGTCGTTGTTGAAATCGCATGTTGGATGTCACACATAACGAGTTTATGAACGAGCATGCGTCCCGTATAACGATCTTTCAAATCGTTGGGACCCTGTCACACAGCAACTATGTTAACGATTCCAATCCCATTAGGGGCGTAGTAAAATGCAGTGAGTCACGTAGGCGTGCATTTGCGTCGCCTTTTCCATACCCCCCTCCGCTTTCATTGGCGGCCAATACTGCGTTCTGATTGGGCGGCCGGGCGGGCGTCGCCTTTTCCACACCCTCCGCTCTGATTGGTGTCCAATACTGCGTTCTGATTAGGCATGCAGGGGGCGTATCTAGCGGTTAAATTTTGGATCGCGTCACCCTTTGTCACTTCTTTTGCGCTTTGCTTTGAGATAGAACCTGCGTCTCCACCCTGATTCCTTCGTCCATTGTACCCGGTCGCTTTGTTGGTGTGTTTTTCAGATCGAAGCCGCAGCTGCACCTGGAGTTATCCAAGCAAGTGGGAACAAAGCACGAATGAATCTGGGTGTAGTCACAGGTTTGCTCCTAGAAGACTCAAAAGGGAACAAAGCATGAAGCGATACCCAATCAGAATGCAATAGTGTTCTCATTGCTAACCAATCGGTGCAGAGAGGGGCGCGGAAATGGTGACGTAACTACACACTATTGTTCTCAGCGCCAACCAATGGGTGCAGAAGGGGCGTGGAAACGGGGACGCAACAACACGCCTTCGTGCATCTCATCTAGGTCGTCAACGAAATCGTTAATAGGGTGTCAAACATACAGATTCATGCAGCCCAGCAGGACTCCAACGAGCCAAAAATGGCCCAAGCTGTTCGGCATCGATCAGCGATTTCGCAGCAGGGGGTGAATCGTTGGTACGTGTCAAACGTGACGAGATCGCAATTGAAGTCGTTCTTGCGTCACAGAAACTGTGACGTAGTAACGATCTCGTTTACGATCTCGTTATATGTGAAGTGGCCTTAACGCTGTTTATCACTTTTACCACACAATGAACGGTGTAAACATAAAAGAAAATCCTGATTTGCTGTTTTATGTTGAATGTTTATTCTACAAGTTGGGGCGGACATATGTGGAAGAGAGCCATAACTGGTCTTCAGGCCAGAACAATGGAGGGTCTAGGCGTCACTTGCCCACATGCTTCTTCATATGGATGTAAGACTTGGTCTGCGCCCAGATGTCAGCGATGGGGGGTGTCTTGATGGAGGAATCGGCCATTGGATTGCCAGAGGTGAGTGCCAGTGGGAACGGAATTTTGTGTCGCTGTCCATACACCATGTGAAATGGAGACTGGTAGAGGATTCACTCACATGATTGTTATATGAGAACTCCGCCCAAGGAAGAAACTTGACTCAGTCGCTATGGTTCTTGTTGACGAAGTGACTCAGGAAGTTCATCAGGATCTGATTCACCTGTTCCACTTGGCCATTGGACGGTGGATGGTAGGCCGATGAGAAGTCCAAGGCAGAGGCGTATTTGAGGGTTGAGGTGCTGCCCTTGCATGTGCCTCAAGGGCAGCTGTCATGGGGGTGCCCTCAGGCCACCTGACTCAGCACTCGAAGACTCCCTGGCAGCTGTGTTTTGCCTCTCCTGTAGTGATAGCTGGCTATTCTCAGAGTCTGGTTGTTTAGGCTGCTTTCACACTACGTTTTTTTAACATGCGTCCTGAACGTTTTTTTTTTGCTGCAAAAGCGGATGCTGTTTTTCCAAAGAGAAATGCATGTATTATTTTACAGGATCCTGTCACTTGAAATTATGGGCAGGTATTGGAGTCATGTGATCGGGAGTGAGGGGAACTGAACGTGATAGACTGGAAATTCAGATGGAGAAAGAGAGTGAGAGAAAAAGAGAGTGAGAGAAAAAGAGAGAAAGAGAGAGAAAAGAGAGAGAGAAAAAAGAGAGATAGAAAGAGAGAGAGAAACACTATCGGCCCCATCATCACCGCACACACCGGCACTACTGCCCCCATCATAACCGCACAAACGCAGGCACTACCATCCCCATTATCACTGCACACACTGGCACTACCGCCCCCATCATCACCGCACACACGCAGGCACTACCATCCCAATCATCACCGCACACACACCGGCACTACCGCACCCATCATCACCGCACACACACTGATGCTACCGCCCCCATCATCACCGCAAACACACCGGCACTACCTCAGTGAAGTCCCCGCTGACAGGACGATTCATTTCAGTTTCTGTGTGGAGCTGACAGAGAGCCGTGGTGTTCTATGGCCGTTCCTTTCAGCTTCCGATGTAGCAGACCTGAAAGCATCATGAGACCTCATGTGGATTACGTTGGACCTGGAGGGGTATTTGGGGATTTTAATAAAGTGTTGAAAGAGGGTGGGTTTTTTTGTCTTTTATTCCAAATAAAGGATTTTTCGGTGTTTGTTTTTATTTACTTTCACTTACAGAATAATAATGGGGGGTGTCTTTAGATGCCTGCCATAATTAACCTAGGACTTAGTGGCAGCTATGGGCTGCCATTAATTCCTTACCCCGATTGCCACCGCACCAGGGCAATTCGGGATGAGCCGGATAGAGTCCCGGGACTGTCGCATCTAATGTATGCGGCAATTACGGGCGGCTGCTGGCTGATATTGTTATGAATTGCAAGAGAAGAAAGGGAGATGCACTGGGTGATACCCGGTGATAAGGGAGATTAAGTATTGCCCAGAGGTTGCTTACCTTGGAGGGTTGCGCACCCGTGCACAACCCCGGTTGATGCAGTCAGTGGTAAACAAAGTCCCGCTCGAGCCTGGAGCTGTATGTGATCACAGGGAGCAACGTGGACTGACTCTTTCCGGATAGATCACGTGACCGCGGGCACCCCAGTGTGTGTGAACACAGGTCTCCACAGTCAGGACAACTCGGTAACCGCAACAGCCAAGGAACGGGGAGTTGGCAGTAATTAAAGGGGATTCACTGCTCCCAGAGCTGCTCCTGCCGTAGATCCCTCAGGGTGATAAGGTGAGTGAGAATAACGAATTAACGGTCAAATTAGTAGCGCTAGGAAGCAGGAATCAGAGAGGACAAAAAGTTTTTTTAAAGATAAAGAGGAATTGATTGATTAGAGGGAATGAACTATGAAGGTAATATATATAGCTAAAAAACAAAGACGATTGGGTGGTACAAATAATCATGATTGAAATCAAAATTTAACCATTAAGGTCCTGGTCAGCATTTCATAAAAAAAACAAACAAAAAAAAAACACAATTAAAACAAGCAGAGATGACAAATCACAAGGCGAAAACATGCCCACGCGTGCGCATAGTTGCCGCACACGGATGAGCACATATCGCCCAGATAACTTTAATGTGAAATCTGATTCCATACAATCGGCACCCTGCCAACAAACACCTTATTAACACGGTATCCCAATAGTGCCATAAAAGTAATTGGAGAGGAGATCCAAAATTACTAGAATTTAATCTGATCAAATTTAATTAATCAAAGATCTTGAACGAATGTTTTGGGACATTGTCAAGGTTATGCCCCTCAGGGGCCAATGTCCCCAATTTGAAGATCCAGTAGCTCTCTTTTTTTTATTAAACTATTAAACCGATCGGGGTCAGTATCAGTTACCCTATCTATAACAATGAGTTTCATCAATTTAGGGTCTCTACCATGGAAGTTGCTATAATGTTTGGACAGGCTATGGAGCTGGTAGCCTGTCCGAATATTATGCCTATGTTTATTGCGTCGGGCGTGCATTGTCTGCACCGTGCGGCCCACATATTGAAGGCCGCACGTGCACTCCAATAGGTAGACTACATACATGGATTGACAATTTAACTTATGGTTGATGGAGTAAGTCATGCCTGTTGTGTGGGAGGAGAAGGATATTTCACCCTTAGCGATGACATCACAGCAGAGGCACTTCGGCACGCCGCAAGGGTAGCAGCCCAAATTGTCTCTGTCGCGATTGCAATCGTCAAGCATAGCTTTATCCCCTTCTTTATTCTAAATATTACTTCTTGATATGTTGCTAGGGGCTAACATGTTACGTAAACATTTATTCTTTCTAAAGATGATCAGGGGTTTATCTGGTAAACTTTGAGAGTATGGGGTCACCTCTCAAAATGAACCAGAATTTGTTTAATAATTTTTGGATGACTTTTTTGGGGCGGGAAAATGTGGTCACCAAACTCCATTTATTGAAGCTGGATGTCCCCATTGTGTCCTTATCTGTCCCCTTACTTATTTTATCAATGCAAAATTTTTGGGATAAACAATTAGTTCTCCTAAAGGCATCTTGTAGGAGCTTCTGTGGGTACCCATTTTGTAAGAAGCGTCTTTTCAATATGGCAGATTCCTGGATGAAATTCAGATTCCTAGTGCAGTTCTTGCGCACCCTCCAGTATTGGCCGTAGGGGACGTTGATGACCACTTGGGGAGGTGTCCACTGTCCACAATACGTGGACGTGAACACTCTCCCATCTTCATCAAAACATAACAAAAGGGCCAGATACTGGAGGGCACTAGTAGAAAAGGTAGCTGTAAATTTGAGGCCCCAGGGGTTAGCATTGAGGTCATAGACAAATTTGAAGGCCTCCTCCTCGGTGCCCCTCCAACTTGCAAGTGGCCACCTTAAATACCTTTTCTCATGATTGGATACACTTGCCTATGAAGTTCAAAGCTCAATGAGATTACAAAACCAACTTAGTTTAGTAAGTCAGTAAAAAGTAGTTAGGAGTGTTCAAATCAAGAAATTGATAAGGGTGCCCATACTTTTGCACCGGTCAAATTTTGTTTAAATGCGGATTGCACATTTTCTGTTAGTACAATAAACCTCATTTCAATCCAGAAATATTACTGAGTCCATCAGTTATTAGATATATGAAACTGAAATAGCTGTTGCAAAAACCCAAATTGTTATAAAGAAAAAAGATTAACATTAATAGGGGTGCCCAAACTTTTTCATATGACTGTAGGAGCCTCTGTGGTGTAAGGGAGAGAACTTGTTTGAGCGTTTTTTTACTTCTACATGTGTATAATTATCTATAGCAAGGTTGGGGGAGTCAGTAGAAGTTTTGGACGAGATCGGCTTTTTAATAGTTTCTTCTATTAGATAATGACGTTGTATTGTGAGTTTCCTAAAACAAATCATTTAAATCTATATATAAACCAAAAGTATCAAGGGTCGAATTGGGGCAAAAGGATAGACCATGACTCAATAATGCCTTCTCATCATCAGTGAGAACATGATCGGAGAGATTGTAAATACCTTCGTTTTGGCTTATATGGCTTTCAATCTTTTTAAGGTTAGATCTTCCTCTTCAGAGGCTGGGTCCAGGTGTTCGACCACTCCCTCTACAACCCCGTGGTCTCTTTTTCTTTTTGGGTGGCATCCGGGGGCCATCTGAAAAAACTGTGTAATTTTAGAATTCCTCAAGGAGGGTCCAGTGTTCCTAAGTCCATATAATGGGGCTATACAGGATCCACTCAGGGATATGTCTTTGGCATTGATGTTATAGGCCCTCGAACCTGTAATATCCAATCCTATATTAATTTGTTTCGACTGGGGAGAGGCAACATGGATTGAATTAGTCCCTTGAATGGAAAATTTCTCTATAGTATTTCCCTGAGGTGGTCTACTTCGAGAGGACAGGTTACTGGGATCTATTATTGTATTGGATGAACCACTATCATTATGTGTGGTAAGAAGGGACCAATTAATGCCATCCACACAATCCCCCGCTTGTGCATTTAAAAGCGTCTATGAATTGGAGTCCCCCGAAGGGGGGGGAGGGTAATGCAAAATCAATGCGCTGGGTAGAAGGGCCAACATTACCTACCACAATGTCTCCATGACTAAGGCCAGCGACCACTAGAGATTCAGACTCTATACAATCAGGTATTGAATTGATATGAGCCATATCTATCTCTATATTGTTAGGCTGGGGGGCGCCCCATAACGTGGGGCTTCCCATCCTGAGAATACCAGCCTTCAGCCATGTGGCATTACTTTGGCTGGTATCAAAATTGGGGGGACCGCACACCGTTTTTTTTTAATTATTTATTTATTGTAGTGCACGATATAGACCCACCCACCGGCGGCTGTGATTGGTGCCAGTGGGCAGGGGAAGTAGTGCTTTCGCAGATTCATCACCTGACGGCCTTAAGTAAAATGGTGGAGGCGCATGCACAAATTGAGATCATGGCTCATCATTGAGCGAGATATGAATCTACGCATGCTCTGCCACAGGCGTCACTTTAATGAAGACCACTAGATGATGAATTTGGTCACGCGCCACCTGCGGTGAGGACAGCACCTGTGCAATCTTTAAAGAAAGGAGCCATGGACACCAATTGCAGGCAGAGGGGCCTTGGCAGACCCACAGTCCTGCCCCAATGCAATGAAAACTTATTGCTCCCAAATTCAAATGTGGATTAAAGAACAACCAGTATGCAGATTTCTTCACTGATGGTATTGATTGAATCTGTATAATACCACCATTATGGCCATAACTTTACTTTAACATGCTAAATGGTGATGACAGGTTCTCTTTAACTTCCTGTTCCTTTAGAAAAAGTTTTTAGCAGTCTCCTTATCATCAGAGGTAGGATTACATAATAGGAAACGCGTCTCTACACAGCTACTTACATCAATCAGAATAGATCAGGGGTCCCCAACTCCAGTCCTTAAAGGGAACCTGTCATCAGAAATCTTGCACTAAACCTAGAAGATTCCCCCTCTGCAGCTCCTGGGCTGCATTCTAGCAAGGTTCCTGTTTATCTTGTGCCCCCTTTCTGACCAAAATAAAGACTTTATAAAGTGGTACCTTTTTGTATTCAAATCTTGATAATGGTACACGGGGGCGGGCTCTCTGGTGTCCGTTAGTCTGCCTCCTGTCGCTTTAGGCCGTCCCCCATCGCGCAATTTCAAAGAGGTGATGTGAGGTAAGCTGGCCAGCGCTTGTGCAGAACGGTGGAAGCGGCGGTGAAAGCGCGAGCGCGAGATTATGGGCGGGTACTTGCTGATGAAAATCACAGCGCTGCCCATAATCTCGCGCCTGCGCAACCCGTCACCAGCGGTCACACTGTGCACATTGCACAGTCCCGCGACAGTGGCACGGCGCATGCGCGAGAATATGGGCGGCGCTGTGATTTTCATCAGCAAGTACCCACCCATAATCTCGTGCTCGCGCTTTCACCGCCGCATCCACCGTTCTGCGCAAGCGCTGGCCAACTTACCTCACATCACCTCTTTGAAATTGCACGATGGGGGACGGCCTAAAGCGACAGGGAGGCAGACTAACGGACACCAGAGAGCCCGCCCCCGTGTACCATTATCAAGATCTGAATACAAAAAGGTACCACTTTATAAAGTCTTTATTTTGGTCAGAAAGGGGGCACAAGATAAACCGGAACCTTGCTAGAATGCAGCCCAGGAGGTGCAGAGGGGGAATCTTCTAGGTTTAGTGCAAAATTTCTGATGACAGGTTCCCTTTAAGGGCCGCCAAAAGTGCATGTTTTCAGGGTCTCCTTAGTATTGCACAGGTGATAATTTAATCACCTGCAGAGGTGATGATTCCAACACCCATGCAATGCTAAGGAAACCCTGAAACAATGCACTGTTGGAGGCCCTTGAGGACTGGAGTTGGGGACCCCTGCAATAAATTATGTTACCACTGATCCTGCTTCCCTTTTAAATTGCATTTAACAGAAAAATCTGATTTATACAATTGATAATTTTGTGATAACACATTCCCTTTAATGTACATCACATATAACTTCACTTTATTCTAGTCTCCCGTGCTGCAGACACCTGGTAGGAGGACATCCCATCTTATGTAAGATTACTAGCTAGGACTCTACTAGACAGAGCTCATTGTACCGTATGTCTTGTTTGCAAATTCTCAAAAAGTTAATCACTCTGGCCGACTCATCAGAAGTAAACATATTGAAGGAGGCCATTTACTGGTTTTCTTCTCCTTTAGTGACTTAATTCCCTCATTATTATTATTAATGACAAATAATTAGCAACAGGCAACAGGAGACAGAAAACACATGGAGCGTTTCTCTCTCAAATTCAGAGCTAATTAATCTCCTTTGCTTTAAATATACAAAGAGAAATTAATTTGCTGTTCTCATAAATAACCCAAATTGCAAATCACTTGAGTGTCTGAGCCATCTCGTATGGAGGGCTAGGATGTAAGACAGGCCCCCAAGAGAGAACTGGCTCCACAAATCAGAAAAGAACGTGAAAAAATTAAATTACTGTGAACTAAGCCTCTTATTACTGGTCCCAAAGCAGAAGTGGAAAAATGAATAATATTTGTTGAAGTGTACATTAAATCAATTAGATTCATCTATACAAATACCTTTTGGAGCTATTAGTTTAATGCCCATAAAGTAGGCAGGATAAGACCTACTCTGAAAATAAGCCCTAGCATGATTTACAGGATTTGTGGAGTTTGCTTGTGTGACGCCCTGGGCAAGCCAGGGGTCACAGGTAATGACACCACCACACCCTACACCCCGGTTAGGTACACCAAAGCTAAACCAGAAACCCTTGTTGCCTTCCTCCAGGGGCTGATGTCCACACCAGGGGGTGGGCCAGGCGGTTGGCTCCGCCCACCGAGGAGTTCACAGTCCTGGAGGCGGGAAAACCAGGCAGTTGAAGGGAGATAGAGTTTTAAGTGAGAGTGAAGTGGTAGAGGAGCAAGTGAGAGGAGTTGAAGTGAAGGAGAAAGTGACAGTTTGGAAAGCCTGAAGTTGGTCCGGGTGTGTGCCCCGGACTGAGACAGCAAGGTTAGCAGACGGTGGTGACCGTCTGCAGGAGAGGCTGATCGGAGGTTGCCGAAAGGACCGTGGACGGGTGGTGGCCCGGCGGTACCGGACCGGTATACAAGGAGAAGCCAGCACCATTGGCAGGGGCCTTTCGGATCCCGGCAAGGCTAGGAGTCGCCGTGAATTTGACAAATCCGTCAGTGAAGGGGACCTCCGGGTCTCCCAACAACTAAGTCCCGATTGAAGGCAACAGTCCAACCGTAGGAGAGAGACACCGTCACCGCCAAGGCACCAGTTTCTCAGGGCCAGCGCCTGCGGGCATAGAGGGGCTCCTCCGGCCCATATGCAAGTCGGGGAGCGGGTTACCGGTGGGAACCCATCGCTACCAACATTACACTAGGTGCAGGGACAGAGACCGTCACCGCCAACTACCGGGGAAAAGCAACAGCAGCTGTCCGTGGGAACCGTCTTTCCAGCCGTGTGTTTTACCGAGAACTGTGTCAACGTCTCAGGCTGAGCGAGTACCACCGTGCCATGCGGCACAGCGCTGCCCCCGTGACCCTGTACCTCACCAGGCCCCACACCTGGCCTGCCATCCATCCCTACCCCATCACTGGGCCCTGGGACAATCAATCCCCTACCCACGGAGGGGAGAAATAACAACAAAGCTGCTCCCTGTCACCGCTCCCGGGATCCCTATACAGAGCAGCGGTGGTGTCCACACAATCACCACAACCGTGGGTGGCGTCACGGACAACAATAAATCCCCAAAACCAATCCCCTTTTCACTCACGGGCGAGGAGCGCCGCTTGAGTCCCCGGGATCTGGCCCATCGCTCGAGCCACCGAGCAGCAGAGGCCACAGCAGCAGCGGCAGCCGGACCCGAGCAGTGGGAGAGCGCGGCGTCCCCTCCTCCGCCCTCGACACTTGAAATATAAGCTCTACTCCAAAAATAAAACCTAATTACAGTCAGAGCCCTCATTAGGGGAAGTCAATTTCTCAGGGCCCCACTCTCTTAGGGATTCCAACATTTGTGTTCCGAGGTTAAGATTGTTTAAGGACCTTTGATCACTTCAGTGTCTTGTGACCAAAGGTCTCCTAATTGCAGGAGTCTAAAAGAACTGAACAGGATACAGGCTGGTATTCAGGACTGGCATTAGGGAGAAAAAAAGAGCAAAATGGGCAATTTCACATGCCCCCACTCTTCTAGGAGCCACGGGGCTTATATCGTGATGATAAGACTGCTTCAGGACCTTTGTGACATCACATCATGTGACCAAAGGTCTCCTAATTGCAGGATTCTAAGCTGAAGAGAGGACAGGCTGGTATGTATGTGTAGTGTGTGTGTGTGTGTGTGTGTGTGTAGATACAGTGCCTACAAGTAGTATTCAACCCCCTGCAGATTTAGCAGGTTTGATAAGATGCAAATAAGTTAGAGCCTGCAAACTTCAAACAAGAGCAGGATTTATTAACAGGTGCATAAATCTTACAAACCAACAAGTTATGTTGCTCAGTTAAATTTTAATAAATTTTCAACATAAAAGTGTGGGTCAATTATTATTCAACCCCTAGGTTTAATATTTTGTGGAATAACCCTTGTTTGCATTTACAGCCAATAATCGTCTTTTTAAGACCTGATCAGGCCGGCACAGGTCTCTGGAGTTATCTTGGCCCACTCCTCCATGCAGATCTTCTCCAAGTTATCTAGGTTCTTTGGGTGTCTCATGTGGACTTTAATCTTGAGCTCCTTCCACAAGTTTTCAGTTGGGTTAAGGTCAGGAGACTGACTAGGCCACTGCAACACCTTAATTTTTTCCCTCTTGTACCAGGCCTTGGTTTTCTTGGCTGTGTGCTTTGGGTCATTGTCTTGTTGGAAGATGAAATGACGACCCATCTTAAGATCCTTGATGGAGGAGCGGAGGTTCTTGGCCAAAATCTCCAGGTAGGCCGTGCTATCCATCTTCCCATGGATGCGGACCAGATGGCCAGGCCCCTTGGCTGAGAAACAGCCCCACAGCATGATGCTGCCACCACCATGCTTGACTGTAGGGATGGTATTCTTGGGGTCGTATGCAGTGCCATCCAGTCTCCAAACGTTTCCACCCGTGCCGAGGCCAGGTTTGTCCGAAGAGTCAAGGCTAACCCAAGGACAACGCAAAATCGCTAATCGGCGACACGGGGGTCCATTCTCAAATCTCGTTACTGCAGCAGTAACGAGGTTGTTCCTCGTTCCTGCGGCAGCACACATCGCTGCGTGTGACGCCGCAGGAACGAGGAAGCTCCCCTTACCTGCCTCCCGGCCACAATGCGGAAGGAAGGAGGTGGGCGGGATGTTACGTCCCGCTCATCTCCGCCCCTCCGCTGCTATTGGGCGGCGGTTCAGTGACGTTTCAGTGACGTCGCTGTGACGCCGCACGGACCGCCCCCTTAGAAAGGAGGTGGTTCGCCGGTCACAGCGACGTCGCCGGACAGGTGAGTATGTGTGACGGCTCTGGGCGATGTTGTGCGGCACGGGCAGCGATATGCCCGTGTCGCGCAACAGATGGGGGCGGGTACCCACACTAGCGATATCGGGACCGATATCACAGTGTGTAAAGTAGCCTTTAGCCTTGACTCTTCGGACAAGCCTGGCCTCGGCACGGGTGGAAACTTTCAAAGGCTGTCCAGGCCGTGGAAGGCTAACAGTAGTTCCATAAGCCTTCCACTTCCGGATGATGCTCCCAACAGTGGAGACAGGTAGGCCCAACTCCTTGGAAAGGGTTTTGTACCCCTTGCCAGCCTTGTAACCCTCCACGATCTTGTCTCTGATGGCCTTGGAATGCTCCTTTGTCTTTCCCATGTTGACCAAGTATGAGTGCTGTTCACAAGTTTGGGGAGGGCCTTAATTAGTCAGAAAAGGCTGGAAAAAGAGATAATTAATCAAAACATGTGAAGCTCATTGTTCTTTGTGCCTGAAATACTTCTTAATACTTTAGGGGAACCAAACAGAATTCTTGTGGTTTGAGGGGTTGAATAATAAATGACCCTCTGAATAAACTTTTCACAATTTAAAAAAAAAATAAAAAAAGAAATAACATTCTTTTTTGCTGCAGTGCATTTCACACTTCCAGGCTGATCTACAGTCCAAATGTCACAATGCCAAGTTAATTCCGAATGTGTACACCTGCTAAATCTGCATGGGGTTGAATACTACTTGTAGGCACTGTAGATAGATGGATGGATAGACACATACAGCTGTGTTACACACAGGATTGTAGTGCTATGTTGATGTTTCAGAATGCAATATGACTATATGTGATTAAATGTTAATCTTTCTTTTTTGTTCAAGAATAAATGTGGATTGCTGTTCATGGAACAAAGCAATAACACATCCCCTGAAAAAAAAGCCCTAGCCCATCTTTTGTAGCAAAAGATAATATAAGAACCTTATTTTCAGAGAAAAACAAGTGTTTATTGTAACTCAATTCTCAGTTTAAAGGCCACGTCTCACTAAGCGACATTGCTAGCGACATTGCTGCTGAGTCACGTTTTTTGTGACGCAACAGCGATCTTGCTAGTGATGTCGCTGTGTGTGACATCCAGCAACAACCTGACCCCTGGTGTGAGGTCGCTGGTCGTTGCTGAATGTCCTGGACCATTTTTTGGTTGTTGCTCTCCCGCTGTGAAGCGCACATCGCTATGTTTGACAGCGAGAGAGCAACGATCTAAATGTGCAGGGAGCAGGGAGCCGGCTTCTGCTGACGCTGGTAACCAAGGTGCACATCGGATAACCAACAAAAGACTTTGCTTGATTACCCGATATTTACCTTGGTTACCAGCGTCCGCAGCTTCTTGAAGCCGGCTCCCTGCACACGTAGCCAAGGTACACATCGGGTAACTATAAGCAAAGCGCTTTGCTTAGTAACCCGATGTGTACTATGGTTACCAAGCACAGCGTCATTACACGGGTCGCTGGTGGCTGATGGAGATCTGCCTGTTTGACAGCTCACCAGCGACCATGTAGCGACGCTTCAGCAATCCCTGCCAGGTCAGATCGCTGGTGGGATCGCTGGAGCATCGCTTAAGGCCCCGTCACACTAAGCAACATCGCTAGCAACATCGCTGCTAACGAACAACTTTTGTGACGTTGCTAGCGATGTTGCTGTGTGTGACATCCAGCAACAACCTGACCCCTGCTGTGAGGTCGTTGGTTGTTGCTGAATGTCCTGGGCCATTTTTTAGTTGTTGCTGTCCCGCTGTGAAGCGCAGATCGCTGTGTGTGACAGCGAGACAGCAACAACTAAATGTGCAGGCAGCAGGAGCCGGCTTCTGCGGAGGTTGGTAACCAATGTAAACATCGGGTAACCGAGAAGCCCTGTCCTTGGTTACCCGATATTTACCTTTGTTACCAGCCTCCGCCGCTCTCACTGTCAGTGCCGGCTCCTGCTCCTTGCACATGTAGCTGCAGGACACATCGGGTTAATTAACCCGATGTGTGCTGTAGCTAGGAGAGCAGGGAGCCAGCGCTAAGCATTGTGCGCTGCTCCCTGCTCTGTGCACATGTAACTGCAGCACACATCGGGTAATTAACCCCATGTGTGCTGTAACTAGGAGAGCAGGGAGCCAGCGCTCAGTGTGCGCTGCTCCCTGCTCTCTGCACGTGTAGCTGCGTCCACGTGTTTTCCGGTTTTTATGGTCATCGTACTGGTGGGTTTTACAAAGCAGATTGGGGGGTTGTAAGGGTAAGTGTCCAGCAGCCACAGACATATGGGGATATTGTATGTGTTACCTTTATACGGTACAGGAATGGTCCCCGAGAGGCTGAGGAGTTCTCTGGAGGTGCCATCATTGAAAACATAATGGTCAGGTAATGGTTTGAGGTCTCTGTAAAGCCCGATGACGTTCATGATCTCCCGAACTGACAGATCTCTGTATTTGTACTTGCTCAGCATCTTCTTGAGCTGGGCCTCTGACACCGCCATGGTGAGGAGTGTCCCCGCCGCCTCCGCTCACTGACAATCCCCGATCTCCCTCCGTTTCCTTCTTCGGACTCCCAGAACCAAACCCAGTGAAGCCGGAAATCCAGCTGTCCGCACTGCGACTTCCGTCGCTGTAACTAGGAGAGCAGGGAGCTAGCGCTAAGCGGTGTGCGCTGCTCCCTGCTCTCTGCACGTGTAGCTGCGTGCCTGGTAACCAAGGTAAATATCGGGTTGGTTACCCGATATTTACCTTAGTTACCAAGCGCAGCATCTTCCACGCGGCGCTGGGGGCTGGTCACTGGTTGCTGGTGAGCTCACCAGCAACTCGTGTAGCCACGCTCCAGCGATCCCTGCCAGGTCAGGTTGCTGGTGGGATCGCTGGAGCGTCGCAGTGTGACATCTCACCAGCAACCTCCTAGCAACTTAGCAGCGATTCCTATCGTTGTTGGGATCGCTGGTAAGTTGCTTAGTGTGACTGGACCTTTAGTGTGACGGTACTTTTATTGTGTAGACTGGGGTCCAAACAGCAGAGTAACCACACTATGAATAAGTCAGCAAAGGCATCTGATTGTCTTTAAAGAACGAGATTAGGTGAGTCATCTCATTATCATTATAGGGTGGGATCAAGAGAGTAATTTCATTATAATTAATGAGTAGAATCACTTAAGTAACCTCATTATCATTGGATAAGAAGAGTTATTTCATTAGTATTATTAGATTTTATGGATGTTGTAGTGCTGAAAACATATATAGGGCAAGGAAGTAAAACTATACATGCTGAAAAGACTCTGTAGATAGCCCTTCCCGCTCTCTGAGAAGGGCTTTAGGGTATGTGCGCACGTTGCTTTTTACCTGCTTTTTACCTGCTTTTTTGCTGCTTTTTCTTCTGCGCTGTTTAATGCCAAAATGGATGTGTTCTTCTATTCAAGCAAAGTCTATGGGAATTTGGGTTTCTTGTTCACACTATGTTGTTCAAAATGCTGCCTTTTTGTGGCAGAACTTTGGTCAAAAACTCAGCTTTGCAGTGCAAAACCCAAATGGCAAGAACAATTGACATGTTGCTTCTTTGAAAAGCTGAGTTTTTGACCAAAGTTCTGCCACAAAAAGGCAGCATTTTGAACAACATAGTGTGAACAAGAAACCCAAATTCCCATAGACTTTGCTTGAATAGAAGAACACATCCATTTTGGCATTAAACAGCGCAGAAGAAAAAGCAGCAAAAAAGCAGGTAAAAAGCAGGTAAAAAGCAACGTGCGCACATACCCTTACTCCATCTATTAATGGAGAACACTTTTCTGTCCATTGATTTCTATTAATTGCAGCTACTACGAGGAGATGCTAATATGTCTTTGGCTTTATCTTTTTTTTGTTTTTATAGTAACAAATGTTACATTACATGAAAGCCTTATGTGTCTAATATATGTTTTCAAAATTTTGTATTTGTTAATTATGGCAAGAGTGTTCTACGCACGTGGGAAAACAAAATGGCGGAGTCTAAATGCGATATTCATGGCAACTGAGAGCAGAGGAGTGATAAAATTCTTGTTTCTGCAAGTAAAGTCCGCGAAGGATATTCATGCTGATATGTTGCAGACATTGGGGGATCAATGCCCTTCACATTACACAGTTAAGAACTGGGTTGCCAAATTAAAATGGGCCACTTCAGCACCATTGATGTGGAACGTCCTGGACAACTGAGAGTGGTTGTTGTTCCGGAGATCGTCGATGCTGTGCACAACCTCATACTGGAGAATCAACCAATTTCATTATCCATGAACATTTGGACATGAGAAAGCTATCTTCAAAGTGGGTCCTCAAATGTTTGACAACAGATCAGAAAAGAATGCGAGTGAAAACTTCCCAGTCCATTTGTCAGAACTTCCTGGATCGACTGGTTACTATGGATGAGATCTGGATTTATTTGAAAACAAGGAGCAGTCAAAAGAGTGGAGGCACAGTGGTTCTCCTCGTCCAAAGAAGTTCAGGGTGCAAAAATCAGGCACTAAGGTGATGGCATCTGTGTTCTGGAATAAGGTGGGCATGCTGCTAGTGGACTACCTTCAAAAGGGTTCTACCATCAATGCAAGGTTTTACATTGAACTTTTGGACCAAATGAAGGCAGTTCTGAAGGCCAAAAGGCGCAGTGAGCTGTCCAAAGGCATTTTGTTCCTGCAAGACAACACCTTCACTCACACTGCACAAGCAACCACAGTAAAACTGGCAGAGCTGGACATCCAGCTGGTTGACCTCCCACCTTATTCACCAGATGTAGCCCCTCCGACTATCATCTGTTTCCAAACCTGAAGAAACACCTCAAGGATACCAAATTTCACACCATTTCTGATGCCATGGCTGCTACGGATGCCTGATTGAGGCACAACTGAAATTCTTCTTTTTGCTAGGCTTACAGAATTTGGAATACCGATGTAAGAAGTAATGTTGACATTAGTGGAGAGTATGTGGAATAAATGTAAAGTTTCATCATCCTATCACGTTTCTTTCTGGGTAAAGCCAAAGACTTATCGTAGCCCCTCGTACAGTAAATGCATTAGATAGATCTGTGGACCAACAATATTTATTTAACTTACTTGTATAACGCCATCATATTCAGTGACGCTTTACAGAAGTGAGTATCCCTGTCCCCATTGGGGTTCACAATCTAATTTCCCTATCAGTATGTCTTTGGAGTGTGGGAGGAAACCGGAAAACCCAGAGGAAACCCACACAATCAAAGGGACAAACGCGCTGCAGATGTTGTCCTTGGTGGATATGACCATGGTATGAAGATGCCCTGTGAGGAAATCGTCACCTGATATTAGTTTTATTTGTACCTTAAGATCCCCTTAAAGTAAAAGCCTTGTAATCACATAATGATACAATGGCATTAACCTCATATATTACCCTGTTTGCCACCGCACCAGGGCAACGGGAAGAGCCGAGTACAGCGCAGACTTGGCACCTCTGGGGCAACTGTGGGCTGCTTTTTTTTAGCCAAAGACCAGTATATGTCCAATAAATGTCTGTACATTACCCAAGTTGCTTATGAGTACTTTTCTCGTAAGTGTAACATGCATGTTTTTTCAGGCATAGAACACACACATTACCATCTATAGGGCTGTCCACATCTATGTTTTTTGTACAGTGTTAAAAAAACACAAAGACATGTCCCTCTTTTACCTGTGGCATGGATCAATCTCGCCAATCAATGTAAGTGTAGTGCCCAGATCCGGTCCTTGCTCACAGACTCTTTTGGGGTTCGTCCCCCCTCTCACCTGTCCAGCCAGCAACTACGCAGCGTCCGGAACGAGCGTGGTATCTCCACGCATCCCTGCTCTCAGACCACGGCGGGGGCATCCTCCCTCTCACTTGTTCGGTAGTGCCATTCCCTCCTCTCCTGTCGCGGAATCTGCTGCAACCTCTTCCTGCTTCAAGGCCACACACAAGGCTTCAGTAAGTGCCTGTCGGGTGGGTGCGGCTACGCCCCATTTTTAAAGGGCCGGTGTCCCATTTCCCGGAAGCAATACCTGAGGTCTTCTATTACCCTAAAGGTTTTTAAGATTGCCTCCCCTAACAGGAGGTGCCTGAGTAACGTTGCCTATAGTGCGTTGCTAGTTCTCAAGTCTCTGTATGTTACTGTGTCTATCCCTGTACCAGTCTCCTGTTGCTAACCTCTGTCTCATCCTAGAGCCTGCTCTCCACCATTGCCAGTGTGCCATCATGTCTAAACAGTCACCAGAGTGCTGCCACGTCTGAGCCTATAGTGCAGTGCCGTCGCATCTGAACCATCACCAGAGTACCGCCACATCTATGTCCAGGGGCGTAACTACCGTGGTCACAGCGGTCGCCATCGCGACCGGGCCCGGGAGGTTTGGGGCCCGCGGCCACCTGGCATATCAGCAGCCAACTCCTGTCAGTGAGAGAGAAGCTGCGCTGATCTGTCACAGTGCACGCGCCCACTATATGACCCACTGCCGCCCCCGACACCGGGCCCCCCTGCCTGATGTCAGTGGCGGCACCGGGGCCCCCCTCCCCCGTCACCGCGCACAGTAATAATGAAGCATAGAATGGCCGGCGCCGCTCTGCATCATCATTCTCCCCCTGTGCCTGCGCGGTGACGTCACTCCTGTGCGTCTGCTGTGCTGAGTGCACATAGCGCAGGGAGGGAGGACGCCGACCGGAGCACCGGAAGAGCGAGGAGAGGGGAGGACGAGCAGCAGTGGAAGGAGGAGAGCGGTGAGTACAGCAGCAGTTGAACGAGGAGACGTCAGGACAGAGCAGCAGTGGAAGGAGGCGAGCGGTGAGTACTTGTTTTTTTTTTTTTATATATATAAGTGAGTACACGGTGGTAAGAGGCCTGGGGAGGGGAGGCTGCATGATACTGTACATGGAGGCCTGGGGAGGCTGCATGATACTGTACATGGAGGCCTGGGGTGGGGAGGCTGCATGGTACTGTACATGGAGGCCTGGGGTGGGGAGGCTGCATGATACTGTACATGGAGGCCTGGGGTGGGGAGGCTGCATGATACGGTACATGGAGGCCTGGGGTGGGGAGGCTGCATGATACTGTACATGGAGGCCTGGGGTGGGGAGGCTGCATGATACTGTACATGGAGGCCTGGGGTGGGGAGGCTGCATGATACTGTACATCGAGGCCTGGGAGGCTGCATGATACTGTACATGGAGGCCTGGGGTGGGGAGGCTGCATGATACTGTACATGGAGGCCTGGGAGGCTGCATGATACTGTACATGGAGGCCTGGGAGGCTGCATGATACTGTACATGGAGGCCTGGGAGGCTGCATTATACTGTAAATGAAGGCCTGGGAGGCTGCATTATACTGTACATGGAGGCCTGGGGAGGCTGCATTATACTGTACATGGAGGCCTGGGGAGGCTGTCTGCATTATACATAGAGGCCTGGGGAGGCTGGCTGCATTATTATAGATGGAGGCCTGGGGAGGCTGTCTGCATTATTATACATGGAAGCCTGGGGAGACTGGATGCTTTATTATACATGGAGGCCTGGGGAGGCTGGCTGCATTATTATACATGGAGGACTTGGGAGGCTGGCTGCATTATTATACATGGAGGCCTAGGGAGGCTGGCTGCATTATTATACATGGAGGCATGAGGAGGCTGGCTGCATTATTATACATGGAGTCCTGGGGAGGCTGGCTGCATTATTATACATGGAGGCCTGGTTATACATGGAGGCCTGGGGAGGCTGGCTGCATTATTATAGATGGAGGCCTGGAGAGGCTGGCAGCATTATTATAGATGGAGGCCTGGGGAGGCTGGCAGCATTATTATAGATAGAGGCCTGGAGAGGCTGGCAGCATTATTATACATGGAGGCCTGGGGAGGCTGGCTGCATTATTATACATGGAGGCCTGTGGAGGCTGGCTGCATTCTTATACATGGAGGCCTGGGGAGGCTGGCTGCATTCTTATACATGGAGGCCTGGGGAGGCTGGCAGCATTATTGTACATGGAGGCCTGGGGAGGCTGGCTGCATTATTATACATGGAGGCCTGGGGAGGCTGGCAGCATTATTATACATGGAGGCCTGGGGGGGCTGGCTGCATTATTATACATGGAGGCCTGGGGAGGCTGGCAGCATTATTATAGCTAGAGGCCTGGAGAGGCTGGCAGCATTATTATACATGGAGGCCTGGGGAGGCTGGCAGCATTATTATAGATGGAGGCCTGGAGAGGCTGGCTGCATTATTATACATGGAGGCCTGTGGAGGCTGGCTGCATTCTTATACATGGAGGTCTGGGGAGGCTGGCTGCATTCTTATACATGGAGGCCTGGGGAGGCTGGCAGCATTATTATAGATAGAGGCCTGGAGAGGCTGGCAGCATTATTATACATGGAGGCCTGGGGAGGCTGGCAGCATTATTATAGATGGAGGCCTGGAGAGACTGGCTGCATTATTATACATGGAGGCCTGTGGAGGCTGGCTGCATTCTTATACATGGAGGCCTGGGGAGGCTGGCTGCATTCTTATACATGGAGGCCTGGGGAGGCTGGCTGCATTATTATACATGGAGGCCTGTGGAGGCTGGCTGCATTCTTATACATGGAGGCCTGGGGAGGCTGGCTGCATTCTTATACATGGAGGCCTGGGGAGGCTGGCAGCATTATTATACATGGAGGCCTGGGGAGGCTGGCTGCATTATTATACATGGAGGCCTGTGGAGGCTGGCTGCATTCTTATACATGGAGGCCTGGGGAGGCTGGCAGCATTATTATAGATGGAGGCCTGGGGAGGCTGGCTGCATTATTATACATGGAGGCCTGTGGAGGCTGGCTGCATTCTTATACATGGAGGCCTGGGGAGGCTGGCTGCATTCTTATACATGGAGGCCTGGGGAGGCTGGCAGCATTATTATACATGGAGGCCTGGGGAGGCTGGCTGCATTATTATACATGGAGGCCTGGGGAGGCTGGCAGCATTATTATACATGGAGGCCTGGGGGGGCTGGCTGCATTATTATACATGGAGGCCTGGGGAGGCTGGCTGCATTATTATACATGGAGGCCTGGGGAGGCTGGCAGCATTATTATACATGGAGGCCTGGGGAGGCTGGCAGCATTATTATACATGAAGGCCTGGGGAGGCTGGCTGCATTATTATACATGGAGGCCTGGGGAGGCTGGCAGCATTATTATACATGGAGGCCTGGGGAGGCTGGCCAGCATTATTATACATGGAGGCCTGGGGAGGCTGGCAACATTATTATACATGGAGGCCTGGGGAGGCTGGCTGCATTATTATACATGGAGGCCTGGGGAGGCTGGCAGCATTATTATACATGAAGGTCTGGGGGGACTGCATAATAAACATGAAGGACACCTTATACATGGACAAGGGCTGCATTATACATGGAGGTCTAGGGGACTGGAAGGACACCGTATACATGGACTATAGGGGTGCATTATTTTCGGAGGCGTATGGGGCTGCAAAATGCAATATGAAGTTTTGTAGGGTTGCGTTATAAATAATACAGATAGGACTATGGGGGCTACCTTATACATGGACTATGGGGGTGTATTATAAAACATGGAGGACTGTGGTGCAGTATAATATATGGAGAACTATGGGCTGAATTATAATATATGGAGGACTATGGGGTGCAGTATTATATATTGAGTACTATGGGTTGAATTATAATACATGGAGGACTATGGATGTGCATGCTAATATATGAAGGATTATGTGGGACCCTTTATACTATTTGGAAGGCTATGTGGGGGCCATTATAGTATTTGGAGAACTATATACGAGGGGGGACAAGGATACAAGCAGGGGATGGGAATGTTTTGTGCTGAGGGAAAAAGGCTCTTCCCTCAGCACCCAGGTTTCCCATGCTCTAATATGGGAAAGCTGGGTGCTGAGGGAAAGATGTATAGCAGAGCATGGGAAAGCTGGGTGCAGAGTACAAGATGGTTATCAGATCAAGGGAAACCTGGGTGCTGATAGAGGGATTTCAGATCACGGGAAACCTGGTTGCTTATTATCTCGTACCCCGTCATTATCCCGTATCCCAAGTGTCAGTGTACGTGGAGGAAGGGGGGCCCAGCTCTGAACTTTGCACCGGGGCCCATCAAACTCTAGTTACGCCACTGTCTATGTCTATACCACAGTGCCACCAAGCCTGAGCCATCACCACAGTGCCATCTCATCTCAGCTTACGCCTCTGTGCCGCCACATCTGAGAACGTCTGCACTGGATACTGTGACTCTAAGGGGCACTTTGCACACTGCGACATCGCAGGTGCGATGTCGGTGGGGTCAAATTGAAAATGACGCACTTCCGGCATCGCATGCGACATCGCAGTGTGTAAAGGCTGGATGATACGATTAACGAGCGCAAAAGCGTCGTAATCGTATCATCGGTGCAGCGTCGGCGTAATCCATGATTACGCTGACGCGACGGTCCGATGTTGTTCCTCGCTCCTGCGGCATCACACATCGCTGTGTGTGAAGTCGCAGGAGCGAGGAACGTCTCCTACCGGCCTCACTGCGGCTTCCGTAGGATATGCGGAAGGAAGGAGGTGGGCAGGATGTTTACATCCTGCTCATCTCCGCCCCTCCGCTCTGATTGGCTGCCTGCCGTGTGACGTCGCAGTGACGCCGCACGACCCGCCCCCTTAACAAGGAGACGGGTCGCCGGCCACAGGGACGTCGCACGGCAGGTGAGTGTGTGTGTGAAGCTGGCGTAGCGATGACTTTCGCTACGCCAGCTATCACCACATATCGCTGCTGCGACGGGGGCGGGCACTATCGCACTCGGCATCGCAGCATCGGGCTGCGATGTCGTAGTGTGCAAAGCCCGCCTAACTGTCCGTAAGAGACTAACATCTTTGGTCCCTGGCTGCCGTGCATTTAGGCCCTCCTTCTGGAGCACCTCACAATCCCTGTAAAGGTGTTCGCTGCTGGTTGTTCCTTCGGTGAACTTCGGTGCACAATCCAGTGGGTCCACCCCCGGACGGTCGCCGCCTCTCGGTGACTGTAACGGTAAGATAATGAATCAAAGAAATAAAACATAAATCAAACTGATGTCATCCACGTGTCACCTGTACATGTTTTCCATTTTACTGGGATCGTAAAACTCATTTTATTTATTTATTTGTATATTGGAAAAACTGATGCCACACTAATGGTAAAAATAGTCACAAACTAAAAATGGATGAAAATCGGATACAGCACACTAATGAAAAATGGTTCATTTTTCTTGTGCGTAATAAAAACGGACTTCTGAAGGAAGCCGAATATAGTTGTTTGTAAAACTTAACCCCACTGTACTTGGCCTGAGGTTTGGGGCACCATCACATTATGGCTAGGTTCGCACACTGCGTCTTTTTGACGCTGCATTTTTGTGCGTTTTTGGCCGCTAAAAACGCACAAAAACGCACCTGCGTCGAAAAAACGCATAAAAAACGCATGCGTTTTTGCCGCGATTTGGTGCGTTTTTGGCTGCGTTTTGCTGCATTTTTGATCTCTGCGTTTTGCTGCGTTTTTCCAATGCATTGCATGAGGGGAAAACGCAGAAAAACGCAGGAAAGAGCTGACATGTTCATTTTTTTTTTTTTAACTCAAAAACGCAGGTAAAAAAAACAGATGTGTGCGGACAGCAAAAATGAAAACTCATAGACTTTGCAGGGGAAGCAAAGTCCTGCAGTTTTAAGGCCAAAAACGCACCCGAAAAACGCGCAAAAACGCCGCGAAAAACGCACTGTGCGCACATAGCCTATGGGTGTCAGGTCCGAGAATTCCTACATGAACAGTGTCCTGGAAAGTGGATTGGTCATCATGGGCCAGTTGAATGGCCACCAAGGTCTCCCAATCTGACCCCACTAGACTTTTATCTTTGGGGTCATCTGAAGGCAATTGTCTATGCTGTTAAGATACAAGATGTGCAGTCTCTGAAACATCGGATACTGGAAGTCTGTGCTAGTATTTCTTCTGCGGTGTAGCTATCAGTGTGTCAAGAGTAGCAGAAGAGGGTTGCATTGACAATCCAGCACAATATGCAGCACTTTGAACACATTTTATAAATGGTCATAACATTGTAAAAAAATAATGAACGAATAAAGTTACGTTAAAACCAAGCACAAAGCACACCATTGTTTTTCTTGTAAAATTCTCAATAAGTTTGATGTGTTACATTACCCTCTTCCCATTGGAAAAAAAAAGTTGGATCCAAAATGGTCGACTTTCAAATGACTGCCATGGTCACCACCCACCTTGAAAAGTCCCCCCCCATATACAAATTAGCCATGAACAGGAAATTGATATCACCAACCATTCCCATTTTATTTAGGTGTACCCATATAAATGGTCCACCCTGTATAGCAGAGCATAAGAAAGCTGGGTGCTGAGAGAAAGAGCCTCTTTCCCTCAACACAAAACTTTCCCATCCCATGCTTGTATCTTTGTCCCCCTTTGTATAAAGGTCCCCAAAAACAATAATGGCCGCCATATAGGCTTCCATATAGTATAAAGGGTTCCACATTACCCTTCATATAATAGAATGCACCCCCATAGTCCTCCATGTATTATAATGCATTTTAAATAGTCCTCCATGTATAAAGTAGCCCTCATAGCCCTCCAATTATTATAATGCAACTCCCATAGTCCTCCATCTATATATATAATTGCCTTATTCTGTCTGTCTGTCTGTCATGCTTCAAAATTGTGTCCTTCCGGTGACATTGTGTCCTTACGGTGACACAAAGCTGATTGGCCGCTGGGCTCGCCATGGCCCCGCCCCCCCACACGGATTGGCCTCTCGCCCCGGCTCTCTGCAGGCCCCGCCCCCCTCACGCAATGCACGCTCGCTCTGGCCCAACTGACACGGAGCTCCGATTCCCAGGTGAGTACACACACACATCACACTCACTCTCACACACACCTCACACATCACAACATCCTGGGATATCGCTTGCTTCTACACCGGCTCCGTCAGGATCCCAGCAGCGCCAGACATAACCTTGCGATGCTGGGATCTTGACGGAGGCCGTGAAAGCTGGTAACCATTATACACATCGGGTAACTAAGGTCCCTTAGTTACCCGATGTGTATCATAGTTACCAGTGTACACCGGCTCCCACTCACTCTCACACACACCTCACACACACATCACATCGCATTCACACATCAAGGTCCTGCAGCGGCGGAAAATACAGACACATAACAGCACACACACACACATACACACATCAGATCACACTCACCCTCACACACACATCACATCGCATCCACATACTCACAACATCCTGGGATATTGCTTGCTTCTCGGCGGCGATACTGTGCTGTGAGCTTCCAGGACCTGACGGAGGATCACATGGCCAGAAGCATGTGATATCTCCGGATGTTGTGAGTATCAGCGCGTATGTGCGATTTCATCAGTGTCTGTGTGTGTGAGTGTATGCGATCGGGTGTGTGTGAGTGTATGCGATCGGGTGTGTGTGAGTGTATGCGATCGGGTGTCTGTGAGTGTATGCGATCGGTTGTGTGTGTGAGTGTATGCGATCGGGTGTGTGTGAGTGTATGCGATCGGGTGTGTGTGAGTGTATTCCATCGGGTGTGGGTGAGTGTATGCGATCGGTTGTGTGTGTGAGTGTATGCGATCGGGTGTGGGTGAGTGTCGGCAGAGGAGCACGGCGTGCTGGAGGAGGCTGGGAGCAGAGAGGCTGATCTTGGGGAAGGCTGGGAGGGGGAGGCTGATGCTGGGGGAGACTGGGAGAGGAAGGCTAATGCTGAAGGAGGCTGGGAGGAGAGAGGCTGATCCTGGGGAAGGCTGGGAAGGGGAGGCTGATGCTGAGGGAGGCTGGAAGGAGAGAGGCTGAGGCTGGGAGGAGAGAGGCTGATGCTGGGGAAGGCTGGAAGGAGAGAGGCTGAGGCTGGGAGGAGAGAGGCTGATGCTGGGGAAGGCTGATGCTGAGGGAGGCTGGGAGGGGAAAGCTGATGCTGGGGAAGGCTGGGAGGACGGAGGCTGGGAGGAGAGAGGCTGATCCTGGGGAAGGCTGGGAGAGGGAGGCTGATGCTGGGGGAGGCTGGAAGGAGAGAGGGTGATGCTGGGAGAGGCTGGAAGGAGAGAGGCTGATGCTGGGGGAGGCTGATGCTGGGGAAGGCTGGGAGGACGGAGGCTGGGAGGAAAGAGGCTGATCCTGGGGAAGGCTGGGAGAGGGAGGCTGATGCTGGAGGAGGCTGGAAGGAGAGAGGCTGATGCTGGGGGAGGCTAGAAGGAGAGAGGCTGATGCTGGGGAAGGCTAGAAGGAGAGAGGCTGATGCTGCGGGCAGAGAGGCTGATGCTGCGGGCAGAGAGGCTGATGCTGGTGCAGCATGGGGAATGGAGCACGATGGGGGGTGCGCAGCATGGGGGATGGAGCACGATGGGGAGTGCGCAGCATGGGGGATGGAGCACGTTTGGGAGTGCGCAGCATGGCGGATGGACCACGTTTGGGAGTGCGCAGCATGGAGGATGGAGCACGTTTGGCAGTGCGCAGCATGGCGGATGGACCACGTTTGGGAGTGAGCAGCATGGCGGATGGAGCACGTTTGGGAGTGCGCAGCATGGCGGATGGAGCACGTTTGGGAGTGCGCAGCATGGCGGATGGAGCACGTTTGGGAGTGCGCAGCATGGCGGATGGACCACGTTTGGGAGTGCGCAGCATAGCGGATGGACCACGTTTGGGAGTGCGCAGCATGGCGGATGGACCACGTTTGGGAGTGCGCAGCATGGCGGATGGACCACGTTTGGGAGTGCGCAGCATGGCGGATGGAGCACGTTTGGGAGTGCGCAGCATGACGGATGGAGCACGTTTGGGAGTGCGCAGCATGGCGGATGGAGCACGTTTGGGAATGCGCAGCATGCCGGATGGTGCACGATGGGGAGTGCGCAGTATGGCGGATGGAGCACGTTTAGGAGTGCGCAGTATGGCGGATGGAGCACGTTTGGGAGTGCGCAGCATGGCGGATGGAGCACGTTTGGGAGTGTGCAGCATGACGGATGGACCACGTTTGGGAGTGCGCAGCATGGCGGATGGAGCACGTTTGGGAGTGCGCAGCATGGCGGAAGGAGCACGTTTGGGAGTGCGCAGCATGGCGGGTGGAGCACGTTTGGGAGTGCGCAGCATGGCGGATGGAGCATGATGGGGGGTGCGCAGCATGGCGGATGGAGCACGTTTGGGAGTGCGCAGCATGGCGGATGGAGCACGTTTGGGAGTGTGCAGCATGGCGGATAGAGCATGATGGGGAGTGCGCAGCATGGCGGATGGAGCACGTTTGGGAGTGCGCAGCATGGGGGATGCAGCACGATGGGGAGTGCGCAGTATGGCGGATGGAGCACGTTTGGGAGTGCGCAGCATGGCGGATGGACCACGTTTGGGAGTGCGCAGCATGGCGGATGCAGCACGTTTGGGAATGCGCAGCATGGGGGATGCAGCACGATGGGGAGTGCGCTGCATGGGGGATGGAGCACGATGGGGGGTGTGCAGCATGGGGGATGGAGCACGTTTGGGAGTGCGCAGCATGGCGGATAGAGCACGATGGGGAGTGCGCAGCATGGCGGATGGAGCACGTTTGGGAGTGCGCAGCATGGGGGATGCAGCACGATGGGGAGTGCGCAGTATGGCGGATGGAGCACGTTTGGGAGTGCGCAGCATGGCGGATGGACCACGTTTGGGAGTGCGCAGCATGGCGGATGGAGCACGTTTGGGAGTGCGCAGCATGGGGGATGCAGCACGATGGGGAGTGCGCTGCATGGGGGATGGAGCATGATGGGGGGTGCGCAGCATGGGGGATGGAGCACGATGGAAGGTGCACACCTCCCCCCAACACACACACACACGCGCACTGCACAACACACACACACTGGGAACCACAAACAACGCCCTACACAGACACCCACACACACAGACAACGCTGCACACACACAACACCCAACACACAAACACCGCAGCACACACTAATATACGCACATACCGCACAACACACACATTGCTCAAAACATACCTCCCCCCAAAACACACCACACACACACAAACCGCACAACACACACACACACAACGCTACAGACACACAGCGCTCCACAAACAACGCAACACACGCAACACACATACAACACCGCTCTCACCCCCCGCCACACCCAGAACATGTACAGCGCCCTACACAAACACTTGGTAACTACACACAACAACATCTATATATATATATATAACAAAAATCATACATGAACTACACAATACGTAAATTCTAGAATACCCGATGCGTAGAATCGGGCCACCTTCTAGTATATTATAATTCACTCCATAATCTTCCATTTATTATACTGCACCCCATAGTCCTCCATACATTATACTGCACCACATAGTCCTCCATATATTATAATGCAGCCCCTATATTCCTGCATGTATTATAATGCACCCCCATAGTCCTCTATGTTTTATAATACCCCCATAGTCCATGTTTAAGGTAGCCCCCATAGTCCTTCATATACAGTGGAACCTTGGATTAAGAGTAACTTGATTTGAGAGCGTTTTGCAAGACAAGCAAAGATTTTAACAAATTTGTAACTTGGTTTAAGAGCAATGATTTGCAAGAAGAGCAAATACTCACCGTGCACACGTCTGGTTCTGTCTTTTCACCACGCTCTGTCCCGCTCTGGAGGTACCTTTCTGTCCATATGTACTGTACACAGTATATCATTATACAGTACAGTATACACTATATAGCATGTGTATAAATTTGTATTTGTGGATACAGTACTGTATTCTCTTTCTGCTAACCAGTGCAGCACATTGCTTATACTCTACCTCTCGCACACCAACAATTCTACTGTAAGCTAAAGTGCAGTTTAATTTGTTTTTGTTTTCTACTGTACAGTATTTTGTATTAGTGTACTGTAATAATGTTATATGAATACAGTACATTATTTTCTATTACTGTAATAGGTTTGTATAAATACAGCAAATATTTTTGGGTTGTGGAACGAATTGTCTGTGTTTCAATTATTTCCTATGGGAAAATTCGCTTTGATATGAGTAACTTGGTTTAAGAGCACAGTTCCGGAACCAATTATCCTCGTAATCCAAGGTTCCACTGTATTATAATGCAGCCCCCATAATCCTATATATATTATAATGCAGCCCAATAGACCTTCATATTGTATTATGCAGCCCCACAGTCCTCCATCTATTATATACCCCCATAGTCCATGTATAAGGTGTTCTTCATATTGTATTATGCAGCCCCATAGTCACCCATGTATAATGCACCCATATAGTCATGTAGAAGGTGTCCTTCATAATGTATTATGCAGCCCCATACTCCTCCATGTATAAAGCACCCCTATAGGCCGCTAGCCACCGTGCACTCACTGATTAAAAATAAACAAGTCCTCACCTCTCCTCGTCCCCCCGCTGCTCCAGCCAGCGTCCTCCCGTCCTGCGCTCTGCAGTCTCAGGACAGCAGTCACACAGTGGTGACGTCACCGTGCTCTGCTGCACTGAGACGTCAAGCGCAGGCACAGGGGGAGAATAATGAAGCATATAGCGAAGCACTCAGCTCCAGCCTTCATCATTGCTGTGTGCGACGAAGGGTGAGGGCCCATAGCGGGTCTGCCACAGAACAGCGCAGCTCCTTTCTTAGGCCTCTTTCACACGTCTGTTTCTCCGGTATGTGTTTGTCCTGTTTCCTCACGTACCGGAGACACGGGCACACGTAGACCCATTAAAATTAATGGGTCTGCGCTCACGTGCGTAGTCTGCCATGGACTGTGTGTACGTGTGGAGCATACGTGTGCCCGTATGCTCCACACGTAGACATGTCCATTTTTCGCCGCATCACGGGTTTCACACTACCCGCAAACGGACCACACGGAGGTGTTCCGAGTGACATGCACCGGAGAAAATGTGATGCCCTGGACACCCAGGGGTCACAGGTCACTACACTCACCACATACATCCCCACCCCAGTAAGGTACCACCAGTCAACTAAAAGACCTGATTGCCTCCCTCAGAGTCAGACAGGCACACCAGGTGGGCGGAGTCAGGCGGAAAGACACGCCCTCTGAGGAGTCTGCTGGCCTGAGGCAGGAAAACACTAGGGAGTTCAAGTTTAGAGTTTGAGGAGAGAGGAGCTCAGTTCCGTGTGTGGCCTGGCTTGGAGTCTAGAACCCCAGATCAGTCAAGCAGGCAGACGGTAGTGGCTGCCTGCAGGAGACCGGGAATACGACCAGCAGAACCATAAGGGACCGGGACAGGGTAGTGGCCCGCCGGAACCGAACCGGGGAGCTAACTGGATACCGGAGCATCAGGCAGGGTACTCAGACCCCGACTAGGCTATAAGCCACCACCATAGTCAAATCAACTGATTGCGGTCTGGACCTCAGGGGTTCATTCCCACCTAAGTCCCGATTGAAAGCAACAGCCCAACCTGTCCGGATAGTAGCCACCGCCAGAGGCCAGAGATCCAAGGGCCAGAGACTGCGGGCAAACGGGCTCCTACGACACATACACGCCGGGGAGCGGGCTACCAGTACCCAGGCAAGGTAGCCAAAATCACATAAAGGTGCAGGAGATAGGCGGACATTACCAACCTATCTGGAGAAACTGCAGCCAGCTGCGGGCCCCGTTCGTCACCCCGTTTGGTTTACCAGTGACTCTGTGTGGTTTAATCGTGAGTACACCAGTGCCATCAGCCACCGCACCGCGCTGCATCGCAACCCTGCCCCTGCACCCCGACCTTCACCACAAGGCCCCGGGACCAACATCCCCTACCCACGGAGGGGTCAACACCTAGCTGCGCCCCTACACCGCTCCCGGGATTCCCCGTACCTTTACCGCAGCGGTGGTGTCCACCATCACCACAACCCGTGGGTGGCGTTACGAACTTTCCTAAATACAACCACCCCCACAACCCCTGCGTGCACCGCCACTACTCCCTTCCAGAGCGACGTGACCACCAGGTCCGGAAGCGCTCGGGCCACCAACACACGCAAGCCCGGACCCGAGTGGCTCGGCGGTCGCAGCCGAGGCCGCGGGGTGGTACAAAAACACACGTGTCTGAGAAAAAATAACAAATCTTTACTCACCTTCTCCAGCCCTGCAGTCTCTGCCGTTGCTGTCACTTGCTTCCGACCGCCGCTCATTATGCTCATTGCATATTCACTTCACTGCGGCCGGAAGCAGCAGCAGCGGGGAGTCGGCAGGACCGGAGACCAAAGATCAGCACCACGGACAGCGAAGCCAGGGACAGGTGAGCAGAAAGTTCCCGTTCTCTGTTTGTTATCACGGATAACACACGGAGAACACACATGTGCCATAAATACGGCTCACGGAGGGCAATACGCACCTTTGACACGTCCGTGAAAAACGTGCGTCATTTTCACGGACGTGTAAAAGAGGCCTTACAGAGAGGAGGCGGCTGCTTCTCCCTGCAGGGCGGGCACCGGGCCCCTAACCCTGCCAGGCCCGGTCGCGATGGTGACCTCTGCAGCCATGGTCGTTACACCCCTGTTGATAAGTGTCTTTTATACAGGTAATGAGTTCAAACAATTAATACAGAGTAGAAAAAGTGCAGAGTAGAAAGGCTTCTTAAAGAAAAAATATCAGGTCTGTGGGAGCCAAAATTCTTGTTGATTTGATTGATCAAATATTTATTTCATGAAAAAAAAATCACATTAATTATTTCAAAAACCTACAATGTGATTTCCTGTGATTTTTTTGTATTCTTTCTGTCACAGATGAAGTGTACCTATAATAAAAATTACAGACCTCTTTATTCTGTGTAGGTGGGAAAACTTGCTAAATTGGCAGTGTATGAAATACTTCTTTTCCCCACTGTAAGTGCTTTCTTCAAAAACAGTGCCTCTTCTGTCCACAGATCAAATGTGATAACACAGTTCAAGAAGAAAGCAGCCATGTTTCACCAGTCTTGGAAAACACTTTGAAATTAAACTATTTAGCGCAAGTCATATTCCGACCCTGAACAAAACGTCTTGCTGCGTCCGGTGCTATTTTTACCCCTAGGCCATTAAACAATTGCATTGTAGTAATTCTTCAGGCCCATTTGTAAAATCATTGAGCTCGCAATCAATATAATTCTCATCCGGCCTCGGTGTGTAGGCAGCAATGTATCATTGCCGAGGAAACGTAGGTGTCACAAAAAACTGCAAAATAAAAGGAGAACCTCCGAGCAGATGATTGACAGCGCTGCCATTCACGGAGTAGAATGGATTCTATTTATATGGTGGGAGGAGAGGAAAGCGCAGTCACTCGGGACCCATGCAATCAAGATTTTTTTTTAACCTTTTACGTTCATTCGATTACACTAAATGCAACTTGTTCTCTTTTGACATCCATTATCACATCATTTTCGATTGCATTGTGGTCTTGTTTCATGTAGGGATCCCCAAAGATAAATGAACAAAAATGGCCACCACCATGTCACCTTGCTTTGTGGGATACTAGAAAGGCTTATCTGTCTACATATTCAGTGGTATGTGACATGGGATAATACTATTAAATTACAAGGCCCATTTTTCCAATTATGTTTCTGACAACTCAAAGGGTATGTTCACACTGCCTCTTCTTCCAGCAGTTTTTTTTTTTTCAAGACTAAGGCATTACAGCATTTTCTAATCCTAAGGCATGGTTTTTCGCTCTTTTTGGATTTTCCTAAGTGCTTTCAATAGATAAAAAAATGACTTATTCATACAGGTGCATCTCAATCAATTATAATATCATCAAAAAGTTGATTTATTTCAATAATTCAATACAAAAATGTGACGCCCCTGGACTATTCAGGTCGTCACAGGTGTGTCGCCCACCACTCCCCAGGACATCTATCCTCTTGCAGGGACGCCGCGGGCACCCACCTTGTTGGTACTTCTGGCCACAGGTCAGTCAGGTTTTCTTTATATCTAGTCGTGACGCCACTCTCGGTAATTGCAGTCAGGATGAGGGGTGACCGCCACTGCAGTTTAGCGAGCGTCTGGGGCTGATGGTATGTGCAGTTAGATGGTGTGGCCTCCCAAGAGTGAGGCTGGCCCCAGGGGCTCGGGTGTATGTGTGTAGAACCACAGGTCGCAGAAGAACTCACACACAGTCCAGAATGTCTTTCACGGTTTTTACTGACTTTCAGTTGTTTTCTGTGAGATGCCCGGGCGATGCTGAGATAGACCAGGGTGTACCAGGTATCCTTTCAGGCTGGTCCAGGGGTGACTGTCAACTGGCCTTCCTAGCCCTTCTTGTTTCGGATAACCCCCGACTTGAAGTATATGGGATTCATCCAGGGAAGTCGCATCTGCCTTTTCTCCCCTTTCTGGCCCATTTGCTGACAGCGTGGACCAAGTAAAGATGGCTTCTTGCCCTATCTCACTTATGGGCCCCCTCGTTGCTGCTGATGCTGCGGACTCTGTGTTGGTTGGTGAGACACACCCAGCACCCTCACCAGCAGGTTTAGCAGATCGAGTAAATGGATTTCTACTCTAGGGACCTGTTTCCCCGTGCAGGCCTGGTCTAACCAAAAGTCTCTGTACTCAATCACCCCACTTCTTCCTGAGGTGTCTGTCAAGCTGAATACTTGCTAGCCGTACTCCCCCGCCGAAAGCCATTACACGTGCAGGGTCTGACTAGTGACCCCGCGCACATCCTCCTTCTGCGATTGCACACTGCGCTTCCTCACTTCAGACTGGTTCACTACTGCTTCCCCTCTGTGCCTGCCTCTGCAACCTAGCAACCAGCTTCTCTACCGCACCCCATGAATGGAGGTGGAGGCCACGCCACCTCCTCGGTCTGCCCAGGGGTCCCTTCAAGATATGTGTGAGACCTAGTCACCATGTGTCTGTGTGTTCACACCCTATTCCAGCCATCAGGATTACCTGTTTGCACTCACCCAGCGTGGGTGCAGTACTCAGTGGTGCCTGGTGCCTGACCAGGTCAGGGGCGCCACACAGGGTACTGCACAAACTGCCCTACCCATGCAGTATTCAACCCCCCATGGTTCTGGGTCTCTATCCTACAGTATTGCCTCCATCAGCATTCACAAATCCTAGATACACCTTGCACCACACCTGTCAGACACACCAGTGGGCTGCTTAAGCAGGAATAGGGCTGCCCACCTAAGGGTCAGACAGGGAGGTGGGAGGTGTCAGTTGAGTTGGGTAGGAACCCTCGAGCTGTGAGGAGCTCTGAGGAAGCTGGGAGTTGGAGCTCCCGGGGAAGAAGTAAACCAGGTCGCAGATGGTGGTCTGGACCAAGAGGAGTCGGACCCCCGATCGCAGGGGATTGAGGCTAGGTGCCTGGGACCCATCAATGAGGACGGTCAGAAGCCTGGTCCTATCACCGGTCCGGGACCGAAGGCACGATAGGGTACACGGACCCTAGGTCAGGGAGAAGCTTCAGGCAACCTGGCAATTAACCTGCGGAGAACGGGGCCTTTATGGACTGTTCCCACCAGCTCAGAGATCGGGGGCACTAGCGCAACGAGGGGATAGGGCTTTCCTAGCAAGCAGCCCATTGAAATCCCAAGCGTGAGCCCCTGAGAGCAGGCTGCTCCACTTAGCCACAGTGGGGAGCGGGGCCCGGACAGCTCCAAGCTACTGGGCCACAACGGACAATCTAAAACTTAGTGCCAGGAGACAGGTTACGGACCACCGGCAGTACTGTGTGGGACGGGACCCTGACGAGCTCCCCCCGAGAGGCAACGGCGTTCAGAGACTTGGCTTACCCTGTTGTCAGCGTCTGCTTCATTGCTGAGTGAGTACCCTACTGACTCCTGCCCTGCGTCCCCGCATCTCCCACCAGAGTCCCTGGGCCTACCCCTACCCGTGTAGGGCAACATCACCAAGCTGCCCCACTGCATCACCCCGGGTACTCCCAACGGCAGCGGCGGTACTCCCCAATTACCGCACACCACGGGTGGCGTCACGAACTACACCAAATCCCCTGTAAATACCCCCTTTACATTTGAGTGTGGCCCCTAAGCCCCCAGGTCCGGAGACCATCGAGCCACGAACGATCACCACCCCCGGATCCGAGTGGTTCGATCCGCTGCTGGGGCGTCACAAAAACACATATATTATATAGAGTTATTACAGAGTAATCTATTTCAAATGTTTATTTCTGTTAATTAGGATGATTATGGCTTACAGCCAATGAAAACACAAGCAATGACCTTTTATAGCTTACCCTCCTTGTGGAGTGTGTCAATGACTTCCTTCTGGACATCTGTCAAGTCAGCAGTCTTCCCCATGATTGTGAAGCCTACTGACCCAGACTAAAGGACCATTTTAAACGCTTAGGAAGCCTTTGCATGTGTTTGTGGTAATTATTCTAATTTTCTGAGATAATGACTTTTGGGTTTTCATTGGCTGTAAGCCATAGTCACAGAAATAAACACTTGAAATAGATCACTCTGTGAGGAATGACTCTATATAATATGTGTTTCCCTTTTTGTATTGAATTATTGAAATAAATTAACTTTTTAATGATATTCTAATTTATTGAGATGCACCTGTTCAGGCTTTCTGAGCGTCTTTTAAATGCTTCAGGTTTTAAATAACGCCTGGTTCAAGAAAAGAAAGTGTATAGCAATTTCTTGAAAAGGCTCCAAAGTAGGCGTTGTTTAATAAAAATAAAAAAAAACATGAAAAAAACCTCTTCCAAAACAACTTCAGGAACAGCTTCAGGCAACGAAAAATGCCACCTAAATGTATGTGTGGGGTTTTTTTTTTAAAGACATTTCTGCTTGAAAAATGAATAGCCAATGACCAGAATGGAGAACTTGCCTCATAATTCAACAGCTTGTTCCAATATTTTTACTTTTTACTTTAGTCATAGCCGCTACTATTCTAGAAATCTCTGTGATGACCCATATCACCACAAGTCCAAATTATCTTGGGCTAGGTTCACACTGAGTTTTTTTTTGCGGATGCTCCAAAATCCTCCTCAAAAACTGTTTCAAATACTCTTTGAATACTCTTCTTCTTCAAGAATAGAAAATCCACTTTGTTATTCACACGGCAAATTTTTGAAGAGATTTTTTTCATGTCACTTCTTTGAGGTGATTTCCTCCTGGAATCAGCGTCACGCCTGACACTGTCACTAGTCAAAAGGCCATAAACAGCATGTGGGAAATAAAAAAAAACAACACTTCTAAAACCTCTTCAAAAAACGTGCACCTAGCCTTAGGTGAGCTGTTTGTCTTATTGGTTGTCACTCAAGCTTTTCCAGACTTACATAGAAACTGAATCGTGAGTCTAATGAATCCTAATTATTTGTCTTTTCCATACGAATAAGATAATGGTGACTTCAGCGTCACTTGTAGATTTGTCACACGTGCTAAAAACAAAGACGAAGGGGAAGTGACATTTTCATCCAAATCCCTGTCAAAATGTCTGCAGCCGATGATCAAAAAGTGCGCGCAGGTCCTCCTGCCTATTACATTGGTTGCTATGGGTTACTGGCACTTGTGCCATGTTATTCGGTGAGTGGGTAGAGTGTATAATTGTATCACGCGAAGATGCAGCGTTCCTACAATTGTGCTCAAAAGTTTACATACCCCGGCAGATTTTTTGCTTTCATGGCCTTTTTTCAGAGAATATGAATGATAACACAAAATATTTTTTTCCACTCATGGTTCCTCTTCGTCTTTGTGTTTAGCACGTGTGACAAATCTACAAGTGAAGCTGAAGTCACCATTATCTTATACGTATGGAAAAGACAAATAATTAGGATTCATTAGACTCACGGTATATATATATACATATATACAGTGCCTACAAGTAGTATTCAACCCCCTGCAGATTTAGCAGGTTTACACATTCGGAATTAACTTGGCATTGTGACATTTGGACTGTAGATCAGCCTGGAAGTGTGAAATGCACTGCAGCAAAAAAGAATGTTATTTCTTTTTTTTTTTTTTTTAAATTGTGAAAAGTTGATTCAGAGGGTCATTTATTATTCAACCCCTCAAACCACAAGAATTCTGTTTGGTTCCCCTAAAGCATTAAGAAGTATTTCAGGCACAAAGAACAATGAGCTTCACATGTTTGGATTAATTATCTCTTTTTCCAGCCTTTTCTGACTAATTAAGACCCTCCCCAAACTTGTGAACAGCACTCATACTTGGTCAACATGGGAAAGACAAAGGAGCATTCCAAGGCCATCAGAGACAAGATCGTGGAGGGTCACAAGGCTGGCAAGGGGTACAAAACCCTTTCCAAGGAGTTGGGCCTACCTGTCTCCACTGTTGGGAGCATCATCCGGAAGTGGAAGGCTTATGGAACTGCTGTTAGCCTTCCACGGCCTGGACAGCCTTTGAAAGTTTCCACCTGTGCCGAGGCCAGGCTTATCCGAAGAGTCAAGGCTAACCCAAGGACAACAAGGAAGGAGCTCCAGGAAGATCACATGGCAGTGGGGACATTGGTTTCAGTCAATACCATAAGTAACGTACTCCACCGCAATGGTTTCCGTTCCAGATGAGCCCGTAAGGTACCTTTACTTTCAAAGCGTCATGTCAAGGCTCGTCTACAGTTTGCTCATGATCACTTGGAGGACTCTGAGACAGACTGGTTCAAGGTTCTCTGGTCTGATGAGACCAAGATCGAGATCTTTGGTGCCACCACAAACGTGACGTTTGGAGACTGGATAGCACTGCATACCACCCCAAGAATACCATCCCTACAGTCAAGCATGGTGGTGGCAGCATCATGCTGTGGGGCTGTTTCTCAGCCAAGGGGCCTGGCCATCTGGTCCGCATCCATGGGAAGATGGATAGCACGGCCTACCTGTAGATTTTTTCCTAGAACCTCCGCTCCTCCATCAAGGATCTTAAGATGGATCGTCATTTCATCTTCCAACAAGACAACGACCCAAAGCACACAGCCAAGAAAACCAAGGCCTGGTTCAAGAGGGAAAAAATCAAGGTGTTGCAGTGGCCTAGTCAGTCTCCTGACCTTAACCCAATTGAAAACTTGTGGAAGGAGCTCAAGATTAAAGTCCACATGAGACACCCAAAGAACCTAGATAACTTGGAGAAGATCTGCATGGAGGAGTGGGCCAAGATAACTCCAGAGACCTGTGCCAGCCTGATCAGGTCTTATAAAAGACGTTTATTAGCTGTAATTGCAAACAAGGGTTATTCCACAAAATATTAAACCTAGGGGTTGAATAATAATTGACCCACACTTTTATGTTGAAAATTTATTAAAATTTAACTGAGCAACATAACTTGTTGGTTTGTAAGATTTATGCATCTGTTAATAAATCCTGCTCTTGTTTGAAGTTTGCAGGCTCTAACTTATTTGCATCTTATCAAACCTGCTAAATCTGCAGGGGGTTGAATACTACTTGTAGGCACTGTATATATATATATATATATATATATATATATATATATTTGTAAGGCTGCAATCGGCAATGTGGCAGATGGCCGGTATGTGTCACAGAGGTGGAAATCCTCTGCGATCTGAACCTGGAATGTTTCTCTGGAACTTGTTGTTCCATGAGGATTGTTGTACACATTCAGGGCTGGGTTCATGGGATGGTCAGAAGTGATGGGCGGGACTGACCATCCACATACCTCCCATACGTAGGTGTGTCTCATGGGATTTAATGGGGTTGTCGTTTGTCACATGATCTCCGTGTGCTGGTGGGAGCCATCTTGGTTGGAGCACATGTGCAGGAGATCCTATGCATACAGAGCTAGTGAGGGCTCTGAAATGTCATGGAGCTGCAGAATCCACTGAGGATTTGAGGAATTGGAACGTGTACAAGGGTCGGGATGGTGAGCCAAGTGTGAGAGTCTCCCTGGACTGGATGGAGGCAGACTGACAGCCTGCAAACCTACTGGCAGGTAACACCCCAAAAGGGGGACTATACTGGCTGATGCCAGAGAATGAACTGTATGAACAATCGGCAGTTTAAACAGACAGTGAGACGTTGTCCTGCGGGAGAGTGGCTGTGGCCCATTACACTGCGTGGTTTATGAGGATGTGAATAAATGACCAAGATTGTTTAAGTGACAAAGTGCTCGTGTGTGTCTTGATCCCGCTGCCAGACGTGTGCCCAAAGATGTGCAGGGGCCAGGTCATCACATTATGGTGGAGAATGCGGGCATATGGCCTGGTTGCTAGGGGCAACGCAGCCTGGTTGCTAGGGGCAACGGCCTAGGACATATTCCTGTGGATATGGACTGCTTATGTGGATCGGCGGGTCCACGAAATTTTTTTGAAGCGGTTTGCGGTGGATCGGTGGGTCCACGTAAATTGACGGCGCACTCAAGCGGCTTGCGGTGGATCGGCGGGTCCACGAAGTTCCGGGAAAGCTGAGCGACCATGAGTGGAGCAGCAAGCCTGGATGTTATGGAGGAGCTGTACCAGTTCCTTGTGCGTGGACAACAGGAGCTGTCAGTGCGCAGGGATGTGGCAGCAATGGACCAGTTTGTGAGTTCCCTTCTGGGGCCAGTACGGGCACAGGGTACCCAGGGAGATAAAGGGGAACAGTGTGAACTGGGATCTAAAGACACTGCAAGGAAGCCACAGAAATCCCAGAAGGGGGTGGAGTCCCATAAAGGGGTGGTTGCCCATAAGGGGATGGAGTCCAATAAAGCGGTGGATGCCCAAAAGGGGGAGGAGTCCCAGAAAGCGGTGGTCCCCCAAAATGGTGCGGAGCATCCCAAATCCAAGGGTGAAGTGGCGCAGATGGACTGTAGCCAGTGACAACAGTGTTCATGCCACAAGTGTCCGGTTTGCAGTATAGACCACCCATCCGACAAGAAGCCACGTCTGTGTTCCGTGGAAGTGGATGGGGAATCTGTAACAGGAGTCGTAGACTCAAGGAGCTTGGTGACCCTGGTGAGGGCCACCTCTGATGTCCACTTGATTCCAGGAAGGAAGATCCACGTCGGCTGCACCCACAATAATGAGACAGAATACCCCGTATCCAGCGTGGTCATTAAGACAGCCAGGGACTTGGTGAAGTCTCAGATTTACTGCACCCAATTATTATAGGTTGGGACTCTAAATTATTTATGCACTTGTGGAAGCAGGGGGACGTATACGGTTGCGTGTGTAAGAGCCGGAACAGCCCAAAGGAAACCCCACCACATTGGGAGGTGAAAAGGGGTCCTTGTTGTGGAGTTATGTGTGGTAAGGAGGAAATAGCACCTCCTAAAATTGACTGTCCTAAGTTAGGGGTGACCAAAGAAAATGATGGACGGACCCAACTTAGTGACATAAGGACTAAGGGAATAACCAATGGTGTGACCGTTAAAAACGGGGTAGCTCCAGAAAGGGAGGCAGATATCTGGTTAAGAGGGATATGATAGTCCAGGACGCCAGGGGGAGTGATGATGACTCCAGATTGGACACTGACTCTTATACTGTAAAAGGACAAGAGACTGCAGTGAGGTACAGACAATTGAGAAGGGTAAAACCTCCTCCAGACGCCGGAGACGTAATAAGTGCCGAAATGTAGTGCAAGGTATACCGTCTGAGGGTGCAGAGAAAGTGAAGTACCTGGTCGAAGAAAACACGTTGCCAGTAGCAACTGCTAAGGTAGAGTCAGACAGCGATGTCCTACACAAGAAAGAGGAATCAGAAACTGAACTGACACATTGTAACGACAGACATCAGCAGGGTGACATGTCAAAAAATGAGCCAACCAAAGCAGTAATGGTGGTGTCTTCTATAGATTCCAAGCATGAAGCAGAAGGTCTGTCGGATGAGAGCGCTGTAGGAGGTGAAATCCTAGAGGGTAATACAGGACAAGGAATCCTGGAGTGTGTTGGTGAAGTACAAATCCATAGAGGTCATGGTGAGCAGACTGGTAAATTACCCAGTGTTGGGGTGATGGAGGGTGAAAATGGTGCCAAAGTTCTAAGAGGAACAGAGTACCACGCTGAAGCGTGTGACACCCTGGCAGAAAAAAGAAGACTGAAGGTGACACTGCAGAGACCCGCAAGAAAGTTGACAGTAATGCAGTGAAGACCCAAGAGACAGCTGGTGCTGTAGAAGTGAAAAGAGCCTCTGAGGAGGTGAAGTCTGGACCAGAGGTCTCATCAGGAACTGAGAGCCTGAGTGACCTGCCTGGTAAGACCAAGATGGATGACATAGAGATTGTCTTGGTTAAGAAGAGTAGCAAACCCAAAGGCTCTGAGGCTGGAGCTGAACCGGAGGAGTGTGTAACTCAATAGGTGGAGCTGTTGATGAGCGAAAAAGATAGATGCAAGAGACCAAAGGAATGGTCTAATATCCTTGAAGGTAAAGAAACCTGTCCATTCTTTAAGTGCATGGTAGATGTGCCCGAAGACCTAAGAGAAGCCTGTGCCCATAAGTCGATGCATGAGAAGTTTAAGGCCGTAGGGGCCTGTGAAGTGTACTTTGCACCAGAGACTTGTCGGTTGGTGGTGTGCTCTGCAAGTAATGTCACAAAGAAGCGGGTGGCTATCCTGAGTGACATACACCTGCAGTGTCTTCGCACGAAATGGCTCATCTCGGCACAGATGGAAGAAGACACCAGACGCTTGGAGTGTATGAAGCAGCTCACTGCAGAATTTCAGGAAGTTGTGAAGAAATCATTAATTGGGCTCCCGTTAAGAGCGCTGAGAAGTAACATTCAGCAAGCCAGGAAGGTTCCAGGTATTACAGCTGTTGAATTAGAAGAACACAGTGGAACATTCCAAATCTATGGGAAAACTGAAGAAGCAGTGAAAACAGCTCGAAAGCTGTTGGACTTTGTGGAAGAGGTCACACAAGTGCCCAGAGAACTTGTCAAGAAACTGATTGGCAGAAATGGAAGAGTCATGCAGGAGATGGTTGATACGTACGGTGTGACGACAGTAAGACTTGAGGTTCATCATAAAGCCAGGTTACCCTGTGAAGTTAGTATGGTTCCATGTGTCATGGTAGGAACAAAGGAGTGTGTTGAAAAAGTACGAGTTTTTCTAGAATACTGCCTGGGATACCTGGAAGAACTAAAGCAAATGGATCTTGAAAGACAGAAGATTGCAGAGAAACTTTGTCAAGTTAGTGTGAGGTCGCGACCGCTTTCGGGCCAGGGCCCAGAGAAGAAGTGTAGTCCACCTGATGAATGTGTTGCCTTGACTGGCAAGGGAAGTAGGTCCTGTAGGGAAAGGAGCCTAGGTCACAGAAGACCTACTTATACATCAGGCTATGGCACAGACTCTGAAGGGTCCAAGCCCTCGAAGACAAAATCTAAAAGAAAAGATGGAGGGAGTGACTGGTCCATAGCCAAAAGTGGTGGTGGGAAAAGCCGGAGATGGAAAGGTGACCTAAGACATCATGAGAGAAGAGGCCATAGTAGATTGGCAAACAGAGAGTGTGCAGGGTCTAGTTATGGGAGATCTCCTGTCAGCTCGGTGGTGAGGTACCTGGACAATAGCCCCTCTAGTGGACTGGATAGCGCAGAGTCAGGCCGCACGGTAGTTTCGACTAAAGGAGTGTCTCGCTACCACACTGACCGTTGGAGACAGTTATGGAACGATATGTCGGACTGGCGGACGTGTCTGAGAAGAGGGTTCACTGAGGAGGGTTTGGTGACAATGGCGGATGGTATATCAGGAGCAGAAACTCAAAGTTGTCATAGAGGGCCCATTCGACTGGTAGGGTATGGTTTCCCTAATGCCCTGTCTCAGGGTCCCTGTAGGTTGTCAAGTGTTACACCCTACAAGTTGGAACAGAGGGGGGGGATATGTAAGGATGCAACCGGCAATGTGGCAGATGGCCGGTATGTGTCACAGAGGTGGAAATCCTCTGCGATCTGAACCTGGAATGTTTCTCTGGAACTTGTAGTTCCATGAGGATTGTTGTACACAGTCAGGGCTGGGTTTATGGGATGGTCAGAAGTGATGGGCGGGACTGACCATCCACATACCTCCCATACGTAGGTGTGTCTCATGGGATTTAATGGAGTTGTCGTTTGTCACATGATCTCCGTGTGCTCCGTGGTGGGAGCCATCTTGGTTGGAGCACATTTGCAGGAGATCCTGTGCATACAGAGCTAGTGAGGGCTCTGAAATGTCATGGAGCTGCAGAATCCACTGAGGCTTTGAGGAATTGGAACGTGTACAAGGGCCGGGATGGTGAGCCAAGTGTGAGAGTCTCCCTGGACTGGATGGAGGCAGACTGAGGGCCTGCAAACCTACTGGCAGGTAACACCCCAGAAAGGAGAACTATACTGGCTGATGCCAGAGAATAAACTGTATGAACAATCGGCAGTTTAAACAGACAGTGAGACATTGTCCTGCGGGAGAGTGGCTGTGGCCCATTACACTGCGTGGTTTATGAGGATGTGAATAAATCACCGAGATTGTTTAAGTGACAAAGTGCTCGTGTGTGTCTTGATCCCGCTGCCAGACGTGTGCCCAAAGATGTGCAGGGCCCAGGTCGTCACTATATATATATATATATATATATTATATATATACAGTATATATTATATATATATATATATATATATATATATATATTACACATTCCCCATCCTGGTATACTGTACATGTTGGTATAAATTTTTCCCCCCATCCTCGGCCTCTGCCTGGTATATAAATCCTTCTTCCTGGTAAATATGTCTTCCATCCTGGTATGTACTATATGTCCCCCATCCTGAACCCATCTTGTTATCTATGTCCCTCATCCTGGTTTATACAGTTGTGCTCAATAGTTTACATACACTGGCAGATTTTTTGCTTTCTTGGCCTTTTTTTCAGAGAATATGAATTCGCATCCTCGGCCTCTGCCTGGTATATAAATCCACCATCCTGGTAAATATGTCTCCCATCCTGGTATTTATGTCCCCCATCCTGAACGCATCCTGTTATATTTGTCTCTCATCCTGGTTTATATAGTTGTGCTCAATAGTTTACATACACCGGCATATTTTTTGCTTTCTTGACCTTTTTCAGAGGATATGAATGATAACACAAAACCTTTTTTACCACTCATGGCTAGTGGCTGGGTGAAGCCATATACTGTCAAACTACTATGTTTTCTCTTTTTAAATCATAATGACAATTAAAAACATCCAAATGACCCTGATCAAAAGTTCACATATCCTGGTGATTTTGGCCTGATAACATGCACAGAAGTTGACACAAATGGATTTGAATGACTAATAAAAGTAACATCCTTGTCAAGGTCAAAATGACGATGATGATGAGACTCAAAGGATCTCTCGATATCCGGCTGCTGTTTCTAATTAAAAATGTCATGTGTGCACACGAGAATAAATAACTGCACAGCAAGTCAGTTATATCTATCTCCATGACTGGCTCTTGACCAAGTGTGTTTTTTATTGTTTGAAAGAAACTCTAGACCGAGCAGTAAGGGGGTGTAAACAAAAGTTTTAGTCCAATCAGGTATCGTAGGTCAGGGCTTCATGACGTAGAGAGATCTGCATATCCTCCTTGGATTGGTCAGTCCAGGCTCCAGGAATTTTCCTTTGTCCATCTGTCTTGGGTGTAGAACAGGAAATAGCAGCCATCTTCAAGCTATATATATATATATATATATATATATCCTAGTATATACTGAGTCTAAGGAAAATACACTGAATATGCAATATACATATATACATGTTAGTAAGAAACAAAAGCATTCACAAATATGTGTGTTAGTTCACATCTACTGAACTATATAACTGAGTCTATGAAATGGCTGAATTAAGTATTTTTGGATACTCAATTCTTTATCCTCAACAGTCCCCCCTAAAGACTTACTTCTGCCATTTCTAAATTCTAAGGGTACTGTGTTCCCTTAGGAAGAGAGGTAGAAAGATCTGTTGAAAAACCTGCCTAACTGAACGTTGAAACATGGGCGGAAAGGGGAAAGGGGTTTTCTTCACCGGTTTGAGACCAAGGACTCCTAGACGAGTCCTTACCCTTTGTAGTTGGACTTTCCCATGTCTCAAGGTTCTCTAAGTCCTCTCTTCTAACTGTTCTGGCAATGTTGGTCTAAGACTGTACAGGGTTTTCTGAAAAGGATAAGTATGAGCAGAACGCTCAGTGCAGCTCTGGTTGATTAACCCTTCTGCAATGCGAGGTGTGGATCCATAGATTTTTCTGCGGTTGGATCGGCTCATCTAGTGTTGACTCATGGCTCTTTCTCGCTTGTCCTTTAGGATCAATCAGTCTCCTGACTGGAGACCATATGCTAATAGCTCTGATTTAAGATCTGGAATTGGAGAATACACCTGTTTATCACACTATTTAGTCAATTATATAAAAATATACATGTCTATGCTAAACCAAAAACATCTTACATAAAGACTTGTTTATTACGAAAAGAAAACAAAACATATACATTTTGTACACAATTTGCCAGTTTCCACTTTTCTATAAAATATACACTTTTTGTAAACACATTTTTCTTTACATACCACCTTCATGTGCTTCTCAACAATATCGTTTTCTGCACTGGAATGCCTCTGACCTAACCTGGAGAGAGATTTACACAACACGCACAGACTTGCATACAACATGCTCATGATATACATCTATAATCAGTTTGCAGACTCTAAGAATGGGTAGAGCAGGTGCAGGGTGTTTCTACGGACTCTTTACAGTTTTTTCTCACTTCGTTCTAGGCACTTGTCTCACGGGACTGGGTGAATCTGCCTACCTGGGTACTGAACCCTGGCGTCACCAAAGCACACACTGACAATTGTCTTTCACAGATGTTACCTGGGCCATCATTAAGAAGAGCTCTCATGGCAGAGAAAGCTTACCACCCTTTATCCACAGACCTTCCTCAGTCAGCTGGCTCCCTGCATGTCACAGTCCATTCCTTGTTGTATCGCTTGTTCCTGTAGGGATTTAAGAACACAAGGAGTGACAGAAGTCACTGACGTGACCGGTGTCACCAAGGCATGGTCGGTATTGGTGAAAGACTCTCAACTCTAGGCCCGTTCACTGCTTCTTGGTCAGCTGCACCTGTGCAAGGATCTCCATCCGAATCCATCAGCTCAGATCTAGACTTTCTTTTCGGCATACCTAATTCATTTGACAACAGGAAAAAATCTACAAACTACATACACCTCTAAAGACTCTTACCCACTCCTGTTCTACCCATCAAGAGAGGCATTAATGCATCACTGTCTCCTGTATCAATAGGATTGGAGGGAGTGGTCGAATTTAAACTACCTCATGTGGTGCAAACAGCAGCATATCCAGTGCAGAATCGACCACCATCTGATTTCATCTATAAAAACAAAAACTAAAAAATATACATTAGATCATTCTTATAACTTCATCTCTGATCATAATACAGTTAGTGGTCATCTATACTTCACATGACTGAGAATACTAAATAAATAAACAAACAAATAAACATATAAGACAAGACTTTCCTATTTCAGTTAACAGATATACCTCATAGTAATCTAATAAACATAACCTATGGGAAAAAAGGTCAACTTCAAAACCTATCTAATATGCCTGCTGCGCCCTCCAAGAAACTGGAGAATATAATTAATACCTTATTCCCCCCTTGTTTAATTGTTTATTTACCAATATGGCAAAATTCAGCGTTTTTATACTGGTATTCCCTAAAAGAAAAGATAAAACAGCAGGTAATAAATTAACCACATACTAAAACCAAAAAGGAACAAACACTGAAAATAACGTATATCTCACAACAATATACATTACTGGGAAATTTTAAAACCTTACCATAAACACTGTATCCATAAAGAAAAGAAAAACCTTTTATAGTAGAAATAACTGAGACATGATTAAATGACAGCTGTGACTGGGCGACTAACTTGCAAAAATATATAAATTGTTTAGAAATAATCATAAAAACAGAAAAGGTGATAGCGTCACAAAATAAAAATATATTGTTCAAATAAATCGCCATTAAACACAAAACAAAACAAATTATATCGCACATCCCATGAAATCTAATATTCCCTATTCCGGTATAAACAGCAAACTAAAAATGAGAAATTTTGAACTCTGAGGGGCACTTTGCACACTGCGACATCGCAGGTGCGATGTCGGTGGGGGTCAAATTGAAAATGACGCACTTCCGGCATCGCATGCGACATCGCAGTGTGTAAAGGCTGGATGATACGATTAACGAGCGCAAAAGCGTCGTAATCGTATCATCGGTACAGCGTCGGCGTAATCCATGATTACGCTGACGCGACGGTCCGATGTTGTTCCTCGCTCCTGCGGCAGCACACATCGCTGTGTGTGAAGTCGCAGGAGCGAGGAACGTCTCCTACCGGCCTCACTGCGGCTTCCGTAGGATATGCGGAAGGAAGGAGGTGGGCAGGATGTTTACATCCTGCTCATCTCCGCCCCTCCGCTCTGATTGGCCGGCTGCCGTGTGACGTCGCAGTGACGCCGCACGACCCGCCCCCTTAACAAGGAGGCGGGTCGCCGGCCACAGGGACGTCGCACGGCAGGTGAGTGTGTGTGTGAAGCTGGCGTAGCGATAACTTTCGCTACGCCAGCTATCACCACATATCGCTGCTGCGACGGGGGGCGGGCACTATGGCACTCGGCATCGCAGCATCGGCCTGCGATGTCGTAGTGTGCAAAGCCCGCCTAAGGGTTAAACCAAACTTACATCACTATTGGGGAAAGACACATTCCATTCTTATCTCTGACTTTATCAATTCAGTAAAAAAAATTTCACTTACTTATCTTTGACTTGCATGTATGGGATAGCTGAGTAAACAAATATACTATTTATACTTATTCAAATGTGTTAATCATATATACCAGAGAACACCTCCCACCAGGGATGGGTGGAGAGCTTTGAACAAAGAGCCATTGTGAGGGGTGTGGCTTATGAGGTGTACTGCCATCAGTGGGTGTAGCAAGACGGCTGCCACAGGAAGTTCCAGGCACCTGACTTCCAGGTGTAGCATCCATGTTGTGACTCCCTGGGTGTACTGGGAGTGTCTGGAACTACGTAGTAAACCAGGGATACTTTCAGTGCCTGTAAATTTGCATTCCAGCATAGAAAGGAGAGATTTGATTAGCACCAGATATAATGACTTCTAAAGGAGAACAATGAGGTACCGCTAGAGAAAAACATTTAGTGATTCTACAAACAGCAACAGACAGTGAATGGGGTCTTTGTTCTTCATTATAAACTCACTGGAGATTAATCTGAACTTCAATACATGGATTGCAGCCTGCCATCTAGTGGTAGTCCAACGATATTACACAACTTTTTGCAATCTTTTATATTTTTTTTCCCCCGTTTTTTTTTGTAACTAGGGCGACAGCGTTCTCAGCTCCTACTAAAAACAATCTCTTCTTGAACAGAGTATACAGTGCTCTAGTTGGATTGGCCACATCCAACTGAACCCTCTTCCCACTTCCCTACTATGCAATAAGGACATACTGCGACGTCCAACGTACGAATACAATACCGTTCCTCGTACGTTCCTATTTTTCCGGCTTCTCACATAGCAGTGCATGAGTTAATACTCAGGGGAATACGCTGGTTCAAAACACTTTTCTCCACCACCGGAATCCCTCCCCCTCTTTCCCGTGTAAGAGGACGCACTTTTTCAGCGTCCAACACGTGGATACTAATACCGTTCTCCACGTGTTCCTATTTCCGGCTATTAACACAGAATCGATGTGTTATATAAAAAAAAACACTGGGGGACACGCCAATTCCCTTATCTCTCTGTTCCAAAAACAAACCAACAATTACAAACTGCTGAAAAACGCATAAACCAGTTAATTTCTCTCTAATCCAAACCAAAATAACACTTGTCTTTCTTTCAAATCATTACAACTCTGTTTGCTCTACTATACAAAGGCTGCAGCCATCTCCTGTATATTAGCCCACTGACCCCTCCTCTCTCCTCGCTCCAAAGAGCTGCGCTGTTTTGACCACCGGTGTCTGCCTCTTCACCCTCCACCCCCCTTCTCCTCCACAGAACAAAGACAGCAGCTGCCTCTGTGTGGGCACTATCAACCCCCCTTCTCTCTAACACAGCGAAGAAATGCAGGGGGGTAGGCTGCATCTGTGGACTTCTACACTCTCCTTGCTTCCTTTGTTTAAAAGACTGCAAGCACGCTGGGCTTCTCTCCACCATTTCTATAGCTGTCTGCTCAGACAATTAACTCTCCGAGAACCAAACAGAGAAATCACAAGCTTGATTAACCATACACTATATACAAATAAACAGCTACTCAAGAAAAAGCCCCCCATTTCTACCTTACTTACAGCTCAGAAATACAGACAGCCGGATACTTTAAAACCTACACCTAGCCCCTATGGAAGCTGGGTCCTAGCTCACCGGCGAGTGACAGTCACACCGTTAGGTCTCCGGTGCACTACCATTCTCCGGACTAGTGACCACCCCCTTTCGCCAGGTGTCTCTCGAACCACAGGTAAAACAGCACACACAATATATATGATGGTTACCGTGAAATGAAGGGTGATCAATCCTATCGAGCGACACCTGGATACTTGTGGAGTATCCCCCAGACGTCCGGAAAATGGAAGCTCTGACTCACCCTTCTCGGTGGCCCCACACTTGGCGCGCCAACTGTCAAGGTAAAAATGACGATGATGATGAGACTCAAAGTATCTCTCGATATCCGGCTGCTGTTTCTAATTAAAAATGTCATGTGTGCACACGAGAATAAATAACTGCACAGCAAGTCAGTTATATCTATCTCCATGACTGGCTCTTGACCAAGTGTGTTTTTTATTGTTTGAAAGAAACTCTAGACCGAGCAGTAAGGGGGTGTAAACAAAAGTTTTAGTCCAATCAGGTATCGTAGGTCAGGGCTTCATGACGTAGAGAGATCTGCATATCCTCCTTGGATTGGTCAGTCCAGGCTCCAGGAATTTTCCTTTGTCCATCTGTCTTGGGTGTAGAACAGGAAATAGCAGCCATCTTCAAGCTATATATATATATATATATATATATATATATATATATATATATATATATATATATATATATATATATATATATATATATATATATATATATATATATATATATATCCTAGTATATACTGAGTCTAAGGAAAATACACTGAATATGCAATATACATATATACATGTTAGTAAGAAACAAAAGCATTCACAAATATGTGTGTTAGTTCACATCTACTGAACTATATAACTGAGTCTATGAAATGGCTGAATTAAGTATTTTTGGATACTCAATTCTTTATCCTCATCCTCTTTATCCTTCATCCTTAGTGTGCATAAAAGCTCAGTGAGTTTCTGGGATCCAGACAGACTTGCATTTTTCATCCAGCCACTTTCATTTCTGGATTGTGAGTCATGGGGAAAGCAAAAGAATTGTCATCGTGTCTACAGGAAAAGATAGTTGAACTGTATAAACCAGGAAAGGGATACAAAAAGATATCCAAGGAATTGATAATGCCAGTCAGCAGTGTTCAAACTGTGATTAACAAATGGAAAATCAGTGGCTCTGTAAGAAACAAATCACGATCAGGTAAACAAACAAAACTTTCGGCCACAACTGCCAGGAAAATTGTTCGGGATGCAAAGAAAAACCCACAAATAACATCAGCTGAAATACAGGTCTCACTCACAGCGGTGTTGCTGTTTCAAGATGCACAATAAGGAGGCAACTTGAAGAAAAATGAGCTGCATGGTCGGCTCGTCAGAAGAAATCTATTACTGCGCAAATGCCACAAAGTATTTCACCTACATTACGCCAAACAGCACAGAGACGAGCCTCTAAACTTCGGGAACAAGGTAATTTGAAGTGATGAGAGCAGAATCAAACTTTTTGGCCACAACCATAAACCTTGCAGGTGGATAGGTGTCAACAAGGCCTATGATGAAAGGAACATGATTCCTACTGTAAAGCACGGAGGTGGATCACTTATGATGGTGGGATATGTGAGCTACAATGGCACAGGAAACTTGGTCAATGTTGAAGGAAAGATGAATGCAGCACATTATCAGCAAATACTGGAGGCAAATTTGCACTCATCAGCCCGAGAGCTGCGCATGGGACGCACTTGGACGTTCCAACATGACAACGATCCAAAACACAAGGCCAAGTCAACCTGTCATTGGCTACAGCAGAACAAAGTGAAGGTTCTGAAGTGGCCATCTCAGTCTCCTGACCTCAATCTCATTTAGCCAATCTGGGGAGAACTCAAGTGTGCAGTTCATGCAAGAAAGTCCAGGAAATTACAGGAACTGGTGGCTTTTTGCCAAGGAGAATGGGCAGCTTTACCATCTGAGAAAATAAAGAGCGTCATCCACATCTACCACAAAAGACTTCAAGCTCTCATTTATGATAGAGGGGGCAATAGACGGTATTAAGAACTTGGGTATGTGAATTTTTGATCAGGGTCATTTGGATGTTTTTGGTTGTCATTGTGATTTAAAAAGAGAAAACACAGTAGTTAAACAATAAATGGCTTCACCCAACCACTAACCATGAGTGGAAAAAAAGATTGTGTGCTATCAGTCATATTCTCTGAAAAAAGGCCAAGAAAGCAAAAATCTGCCTGGGTATGTAAACTTTTGAGCACAACTTTATACAGGGACTATATTGATGCCCCATTACAGTAGGAGGCAGATTAATCTCTGATTCATAGTATAGGAATGTGTGGAACCACTTCGTAACCGTGGTGGCACGTCATCTCGAGAATGGGCTAGTATCCTCTCCATCCGGTAGATCACGTCAACTTCTCCGATCCACTCTTCCAGAGTTAGAGGGTCTGGAGATTTCCAATGGCAAGGGATAGTAGTCTTGGTTGCCTGAAAAAAGTGTCTGAGCAATGACTTTTTATATGCTTTTTTTGGGCATGGAGAACATGTAAAGCAGAACAGTCTCTGGTTGTTTAGGCACCGCAATCCTCGAGACCTCCTGGATAATTTTCAAAAAATCGTCCTAGAAGGCTGCCATAACTGTGCACGACCACCACACATGTGTCATGGTGCCTCCCTGCTACCTACATCACCAGCACACCGGGACCCCTGGCTACCATTTGTGGAGGGATGAAAGGACCCTGTACAACCTCGAGACGATTTTGTAACTAGTCTTTTGAGATTTAGTGGCGCTTGCCGATTTGTGCAACAGATGAAAACAGCATTCCCATTGTTCATTTGGGAATACTTCTGATTCCCATGCCCTGCAAAAGGGGGGAAGAGAGTCCAAGTCACAGGAGATCAGTAGTTTATATATGCAAGAGATGGCTTGTTTGGGGTCTGAGCTTGTGGTGCATAATGTTTCAAAAGGAGACAGGGAGCGCGAAAGCTCTTTCGACTGACCAAATGATGAAATGAAGTGTTGGAGTTGTGCATATTCAAAATGATGGCGCATTTTCAGTGGGCGCTCCCCTAAAATCAAAAGAAGTGGGAGGATTGTTTCCTGGAGTGCACACATGAAGCAGGCATAGTGAGGCTTTTTTGGAGCTGTCTAGATAGAGGGTATAAGAGGCTCCTGGAGGAAACCTCGGGTTATCAGTTACTGGCATCAGCGGACGTTACATCACTTTTATCAAAAATAAACTTCTGTGCCTCCCTCTTTTACAGATGTTGTGTGTAATTTAGCTTGTAACTAAAGATGGCCTTCAAAGTCAAGTTCCCAAAGTAGTCAAAGAGCAGATACATTGTGCAACTCAATGTATTCCTAATGATTAGAGATGCACAACATTCAGCCTAAGATTTAAAGAGTCCCTTTAAAAACAAAATGACTGTTCAAACTATGAGCAGTCGCTGGGTGCACCACATTATTCAATGCACCTTCCTACTTACCGTATTTTCCGGCATATAAAAGATGATTTTTTTAAGCCCTGAAAATCTTCTCTAAAGTCGAGGGTCGTTTTATACGCTGGGTGTCGTCTTATAGTGCGTATAATTATCCCTCCCTGTCTCCAAGACATTCAGAGCAGTAGCGCATCCCTCTGGCCCGCCCTTGTGTCCCACTACCTACTTCTCTGCCTCTCAGGCACATAAACCCCTTAGTGATCGTGTCCGGTGCACAGGGCTGCTGTCTGCTGTCATGGCTTTACTACAGTTGAATTCTTTACAGTGGCAGCGCAAAGCATACAACTGCAGTAAAGCGCTGACAGCAGCGCCGGCCCTATGTATTGGACGCGATCAAGGGCGGGTGACTCGCCCACCCCAGGGCTATGGGACACCCGGTGCCGGGCCGGACTAGTCCGGTGGTAGTCAGTGGTGGCTGGGCCCGGCTCCGTGGCCCTGGTGGGTGTCAGTAGAGTATGTGGCTTAAGTTAAAGTTTGTGTTCGTGACGCCACCTGTGGTATGCGGCTAATAAGCCGCCGCTGCTGTGTGAGGCCACCGGGATGATGTGATGGCAGCTATGGTGGTACTGCTCCCCACAGGTGGAGCAATGCCCGGGGCACAGTTGGTGCTTGTAAGTGTCTATGCAGATGGAATAACAGAGACGAGTCCAAAGGTGCAGTTCCAGTGCTTTTACTCACAGTTTCCGTCACAGTTGCAGGGACCCTCAGACTGCTGGGACCACTGTCAGGGACCTCTGTCAGTTCTGGATGATTCAGAGCGTGAAATCCGGTTCCCTCTCTTTAGTGTCTCTTTTTCTGCTGTCTTCACTAGCCTTGCCTTAGGTAGATGGACTTGGCTTGGCCTCCATTACAGCCTCCAGGCTGGGGGGTCACCTGTCGGCTGATTACCCCTTTTCTGAAGGTCTGCTCTGGGTTCTGGCCCTGGGAGCTTGCAATTCCCTGGGCCTCGGTTTTTACTGTCTGGAGACTGTCTTTTCACTCCTCTAGTTTCTAGGGACCGTCCCCTGTCGCAGCTAATCACTCCACCGATGTCACTGTGGAACGGGCCACCGCAGCCTGCAGCTACCCGTAGCGCCTCTGGGCCCTCGGCAGCGGTACCCAACAAGGACTGCTCGTGGTACCTTACAGGACTACCCGCGGCCCTGCGACTCCTTCTGTCTCTGCGTGGTGTCACCTGGACCTCTGGGTCCCAGGATCTTCACCAGGAAGCGTCTCCTTCAGTTCCTCTGCTCCTGACTGACTTGGAGCCTTTCTTTCCTTCTTTCTTTCTTTCCTCCTTGCCTGCCTCAGCAGGCCTCCTCCTCCCTCCTTTCTCTCGTTCTTCTCCTCCAACTACATGCTGCTTCTCTCACTCCCTGAGGTAAACTGAAACTAACTTGACCTTCCTTTCTCTATCTGCTCTCTGGTGGCTCCTCCCACCTCCCCAGTTGCTAAGCTACCACCCTATGGGAGCAGGGATGGGTCTTACAGCCCCTCTCAGCATGCAGCATGGGAGGGTTGCCTGCCACTTTCCCTGGTCCTGTGTGTCCCTAGCAATGGGTGTAGTGTGAATTTACCAGGGGACCGGAGTTCACTCTCTTCCTCTCCCAGAATGGGGCATCACACCGCTGATGGGGTGCAATGACCTGTGGCGACGGAAGCCTCAGGGGCGCCACACTCCCCCACAGCAAATCCCAGCACGTCCTCGGGCTGAAAAACAACAAAAACATATGGAGAACTGCAAAACATTTTTGGTATGCAATAACATAAACTGTAAAACATTTCTTCCCTTTATGGGAGGCACATATCATGAACGTTGCAAACTTCTTATAAAGAAACTATGTGTGCACTTCCAGTCCATTGCACGGTTCAGGCAAATCCCCCATAATTCTGGTAGGGGGCACAACGGGTGCAACTAATTACATCTTTGGCTACTACAAGTCCAGTAGCCCGGCAGTTCGTTTCTTTCAATCAAACAATAATGGGACAATCGACCAGCCATTAAGTCCAATGGCCTGGTTACATAAGACACATACACAACATACCAGCCACTAAGTCCAGAGGCCTGGTAGGACATAACACATACACTTCCACCGGGGCCCACATTCCAGTTCAGTGGCCCGGTAGCACATAACATGGGGGTGACGTCTTCAAAAAGCATCAGGGGCAGTACAGCAGGAAAGGGTGTCATCTTCGAAAAGAATAAGGGGCAGACAGGGGCTATATACAGTTCAGCAACTCCTTACTTCTTTACATGTAGGGATTCTTCTCTGGCTCCCTACCTGGCAGCAGGTAGACAGCGGTCAGCACAGTCTGCGTCTGCTGGTCTTGGCAGGCCGCGCCTGGCATGGCGGCAGCCTGTATTGGAGTCGCTGCTGCGGTGTGGATGGGCGCCGCTCCGGCGGCAAAATCTTGGCGGGCCGCACCTGGCGTGGCTGCGGCCTGGATCGGCGTCGCCGTGCCGGGCGTCTCTTCAGGGACCGCGGGCATGGCAGCGGGGGTTGGGGCACCCGCGCCGGCAGGGGCATTAAATGACTCACCCCTCAGTAGCATCTCCGGTGTTCTGGCGGTCGCTGCTCCGCGCGTCGCTTGCCGGATCTGCTGCATCACCTTCGCTGCGATAAGGTACATTTTCTTTATCTGCTGGTCTGGCATTTAGACTCTCTCTGCCAGCCTGCCAGCTTATCTAGTCGCCATTTCTTTTTCTTCCGCTTTCTATGGCGGGCACCGCTTCGCGCGCTTTTCTTGGACAAGGGGGCGGGGCTTCTCTTCGCGCCCTTTCTTCTTGCACGCCCCCCTTCTTCCCGCTCTCAGCAGCGCTAATGGCGGCGGTTTCTCAGTAAAGTACACAGTCTGTCACACGGTTCTTCAGGCGCACAGTACCCGGTTGGACCGGGCACGAAATCCTGTTCGTGACGCCAAAATTGACTCGCCCACCCCAGGGCTATGGGACACCCGGTGCCGGGCCGGACTAGTCCGGTGGTAGTCAGTGGTGGCTGGGCCCGGCTCCGTGGCCCTGGTGGGTGTCAGTAGAGTATGTGGCTTAAGTTAAAGTTTGTGTTCGTGACGCCACCTGTGGTATGCGGCTAATAAGCCGCCGCTGCTGTGTGAGGCCACCGGGATGATGTGATGGCAGCTATGGTGGTACTGCTCCCCACAGGTGGAGCAATGCCCGGGGCACAGTTGGTGCTTGTAAGTGTCTATGCAGATGGAATAACAGAGACGAGTCCAAAGGTGCAGTTCCAGTGCTTTTACTCACAGTTTCCGTCACAGTTGCAGGGACCCTCAGACTGCTGGGACCACTGTCAGGGACCTCTGTCAGTTCTGGATGATTCAGAGCGTGAAATCCGGTTCCCTCTCTTTAGTGTCTCTTTTTCTGCTGTCTTCACTAGCCTTGCCTTAGGTAGATGGACTTGGCTTGGCCTCCATTACAGCCTCCAGGCTGGGGGGTCACCTGTCGGCTGATTACCCCTTTTCTGAAGGTCTGCTCTGGGTTCTGGCCCTGGGAGCTTGCAATTCCCTGGGCCTCGGTTTTTACTGTCTGGAGACTGTCTTTTCACTCCTCTAGTTTCTAGGGACCGTCCCCTGTCGCAGCTAATCACTCCACCGATGTCACTGTGGAACGGGCCACCGCAGCCTGCAGCTACCCGTAGCGCCTCTGGGCCCTCGGCAGCGGTACCCAACAAGGACTGCTCGTGGTACCTTACAGGACTACCCGCGGCCCTGCGACTCCTTCTGTCTCTGCGTGGTGTCACCTGGACCTCTGGGTCCCAGGATCTTCACCAGGAAGCGTCTCCTTCAGTTCCTCTGCTCCTGACTGACTTGGAGCCTTTCTTTCCTTCTTTCTTTCTTTCCTCCTTGCCTGCCTCAGCAGGCCTCCTCCTCCCTCCTTTCTCTCGTTCTTCTCCTCCAACTACATGCTGCTTCTCTCACTCCCTGAGGTAAACTGAAACTAACTTGACCTTCCTTTCTCTATCTGCTCTCTGGTGGCTCCTCCCACCTCCCCAGTTGCTAAGCTACCACCCTATGGGAGCAGGGATGGGTCTTACAGCCCCTCTCAGCATGCAGCATGGGAGGGTTGCCTGCCACTTTCCCTGGTCCTGTGTGTCCCTAGCAATGGGTGTAGTGTGAATTTACCAGGGGACCGGAGTTCACTCTCTTCCTCTCCCAGAATGGGGCATCACACCGCTGATGGGGTGCAATGACCTGTGGCGACGGAAGCCTCAGGGGCGCCACACGGGTCTATGTGCCTGAGGTCCACAAGAAACACTCCTTGATGATCACATCTGGTGCACGAAGCCACCGCTGCTGTCAGCGGCATCACCGCCGTAAAGCATTCAACTGCAGTAAAGCCATGATGGCAGCCTGCAGCGACAGCTCCGTGCACCGGACGAGATCACCGAGAGGTCTATGTGCCTGCAGTCTGCAAGAAGCAGCTGAGGGTACCTCAGGAACAGAGGACAGGTGAGAATATCTTTTATTGTGTGTAAACAACAGCATACTAGTGGACAAAAAGGGGACCAGTACTGAACAATGGGCACATTACTGCAGGGGATATTACTAAACAATGGGAACATTATTAGAGGCCCAAGGAAGGGGCACAAGGATGGGGCATATTACATTTTATTAGGATCTATTTTTATTTTTGAAATTTACCTGTAGCTGCTGCATTTCCCACCCTAGGCTTAAACTCAAGTCAAAAATATTTCCCAGTTTTTTGTGATAAAATAGGGGCCTCGGCTTATACTCGAGTATATACGGTCTATCCCAAACTCTATATTTTAACTGGAAAAGTTGGGGGTCGTCTTATACCCCCAGTCATCTTATACGCCGGAAAATATGGTACTTGTTTTCCATCCAGCTCTGCCCTCCTCTTCCTTCATTGACAGCTTAGACTTTACCGAAGCCGGAGATCAGCATTGACTGATTGAAACAAGTAGGCAGGGAGGTGCACTGATCAGTTTGGCCACAACAAAGGGGAAATCCAGTGCTTGTGCTTGGTTTGGAGAGTCATCTTGTGCTGACAGACTACCTGATAAACAGCATAGTCATCTCTGAGCCCCACATCATAGTAACAGAATGGAGGGATCCTGACCTCATTGCTGCACTCCTGAAACAAATAGACAATGCCTGAATGTAGCTATTGTTATTATAGACTATCAGAGTAGTGAAATACTTGCCTGTTTCAGCAACTCACATAAACTAAAATTAGCGCATGTGTACCGCCCCGCGCTTGGCTGCAGCCGAGACGCTCGGATCCGGGCTCGTTGGTGGGTGGCTCGAGCACCTCCGGACCCGGGGTCACGTCGCTCTGAAAGGGTGCTGACGCTACTTAGGGGGGTGGTAGGTAGCTGTACGGCCGGAGCCGTGTTTGAGTTCGTGACGCCAACCACGGGATGTGGTGAAGGTGTAGACACCACCGCTGCGGTTACGGGGCACCCGGGGGAAATGGTGATGCAGCAAGATGTTAACCCCTCCGCGGGCAGGGATGATGGCCCCGGGACCCGTTGGGGAGAGTAGCTGGGTGGTGCAGGGCGGTGAGTGGCCGGATGGCACTGTTGTACTCACTGTTATTGACACACACAAGTCTCTGATAAACAAAGTTGATGGTGGTCGGTGCCCGCAGCCGGCTGCGTCTGGTCCCCCACCCGGTTCGGTGGTCTTTGCCTTTCTCCTGCACCGTGTAGTGTATGTGTAGACTGCCTGCGCTTGAGCGACGGGAGTCCGCTCCCTGGCTGTGTATATGTCGGAGGAGCCCGTTTGCCCGCAGACGCTGGCCCGTGGGATCTCTCTGCCTGTGCGGTGGCTTTCTATCCCCCTCGGTGTGCTGTTGTCTTCAGTCGGGACTTGGGTGGGAAAGGACCTATAGTCCAGACCGCAATCAGTGAATTAACTCAGTCCAGTGGATTCTGGACCTCTTTTCAGGGTCTGAGTACCCCCCCCCCTGTGTGCTCCGGTTTCCAGTCGATTCCCCGGGTCGGTACCGGCGGGCCACTACCCTGTCCCGGTCCACTACTGTTCCACAGAGCAGTCTTCCCGGCTCCTGCAGGCTAGGCCACCGTTTGCCTCCTAGCCAAGGTGTGCGGGCTATGACCCTCACACCTGTCAGTCTGTCACAGGCCTGTACCACAGGCCTGTCCTCCTCTACTGAACTCTCAAACTGATCTGACTTGTGTTTTCCTGCCTTAGGCTCTCTGAACTCCTTGGTGGGCGTGGCTAACCACCTGGCTCTGCCCCCCTGGTGTGTCCATAAAGCGCTGAGGGAGGTGACTAGGGTTTTATGTGGTTGGCTGGTGTTACCTTGTGTGGGACTGGTGTTGTACGGGGCGCTATCTGTGACCACCTGGCTAGTCCAGGGCATCACACTTGCACAATATGTTTCTGGAAACAGAGCAGCAGCTGTGTCCATCTTGAAACGAAGCGTCATGATGACATTCCTTTCAGGGGCTGGGCTAGTCTCTTTTCTACTGAGCATGTGCTGTTTGTCAATTCCAACACATGATCAGTATGCTCTCCCTGCTCACTGTTCCATATTCCTTTAAATGCACAGTGACAGTTCGCTCCCTTGCCAGCCCTGATGAGATGTGACGAGCCAGCAATGCACTAGAGAAAATGCGGCAAGCAGGGAGAACAAAGACCAGATCAGCCCCCAAAACAAACATCACTGCTTTAAAAAAAATAGCAGACAGGAAGAGTAGAGGAATGGTAAAGAAATTTTTAATTTTAAATACAGTATATTAAAAAAATTGATTAGGTTATTATATACGTAGACTTTTAGTATGAAAGTCACCTTTGGATAAAAAACACCCCTTTAATTGTTATTCAGTGTACATGTAGTTCCTTTTTTGTGTTGCTATGCTTTGTTTGTTATATGGATTTGTATCTCTGATTTTTTCATACTACCTGGCTGCTGCCCGCTTCTCGTTTATTTATCAACTTAATATTCCCAGCAATGTGTAATAGGACTGCATTCTCCAGAGTTTCCACCATTGGGACCCCATCTATAGGACATTTACAGCGTATATTAAGGAAATACCATACATGTCTGAAATGATGATACCTCTTTTTTTGTGTATTGTGATTGATTGATTTACGTGACTTTGACAAAAGTTGTCACTGCGCCCAGGGTCTTAAGGGGGCTTTACACACTACGACATCGCTAATGCGAACTCGTTGGGGTCACGGAATTTGTGACGCACATCCGGCCGCATTAGCGATGCCGTTGCGTGTGACACCTATGAGCGATTTTGCATCGTTGCAAAAACGTGCAAAATCGCTCATCGGTGACATGGGGGTCCATTCTCAAAAATCGTTACTGCAGCAGTAACGATGTTGTTCCTCGTTCCTGTGGCAGCACACATCGCTCCGTGTGACACCGCAGGAACGAGGAACCTCTCCTTACCTGCCTCCCGGCCGCTATGCGGAAGGAAGGAGGTGGGCGGGATGTTCGTCCCGCTCATCTCCGCCCCTCCGCTTCTATTGGGCGGCGGTTCAGTGACGCAGCTGTGACGTCGCTGTGACGCTAAACGAACCGCCCCCTTAGATAGGAGGCGGTTCGTCGGTCACAGTGACGTCGCCGGGCAGGTAAGTATGTGTGACATAGAAACAACAAAGAGCCAGCACCAATGTGCACTAAGGCATCAAATATTCCAAACTGCATTATAAAAATTTTTTTGAGATTTTTGGCAAAAAATTGCAATTTCTTGAGCTGCTTCGCCACGTCACGGCAAATCTCATTTGAAGCAGTCCTACACTAAAATATTTTTATAAAATGTGCCATGCGGCCTCACATATAAATAGCAGAACTGCTCTCAGCAGCACTCACCTGGTCTATTGCAGTCCCGTACCCATGACTGAGTCATGGCTGTGGGCGGGACAGGTCCAAGCAAATGCTGCATGAAGTATATATATAGCCTGTGGACAAAGCCTGATGACCCAATGTGAACAGTCACCAAACGCCAAAATCTATACAGATGGAATACATCCCAAATTGGGGTGCATAGCAAGGTGGAGGTCAACCACCGACCAATTCAACAAAGAAACAACAAAGAGCCAGCACCAATGTGCACTAAGGCATCAAATATTCCAAACTGCATTATAAAAATTTTTTTGAGATTTTTGGCAAAAAATTGCAATTTCTTGAGCTGCTTCGCCACGTCACGGCAAATCTCATTTGAAGCAGTCCTACACTAAAATATTTTTATAAAATGTGCCATGCGGCCTCACATATAAATAGCAGAACTGCTCTCAGCAGCACTCACCTGGTCTATTGCAGTCCCGTACCCATGACTGAGTCATGGCTGTGGGCGGGACAGGTCCAAGCAAATGCTGCATGAAGTATATATATAGCCTGTGGACAAAGCCTGATGACCCAATGTGAACAGTCACCAAACGCCAAAATCTATACAGATGGAATACATCCCAAATTGGGGTGCATAGCAAGGTGGAGGTCAACCACCGACCAATTCAACAAAGAAACAACAAAGAGCCAGCACCAATGTGCACTAAGGCATCAAATATTCCAAACTGCATTATAAAATTTTTTTTGAGATTTTTGGCAAAAAATTGCAATTTCTTGAGCTGCTTCGCCACGTCACGGCAAATCTCATTTGAAGCAGTCCTACACTAAAATATTTTTATAAAATGTGCCATGCGGCCTCACATATAAATAGCAGAACTGCTCTCAGCAGCACTCACCTGGTCTATTGCAGTCCCGTACCCATGACTGAGTCATGGCTGTGGGCGGGACAGGTCCAAGCAAATGCTGCATGAAGTATATATATAGCCTGTGGACAAAGCCTGATGACCCAATGTGAACAGTCACCAAACGCCAAAATCTATACAGATGGAATACATCCCAAATTGGGGTGCATAGCAAGGTGGAGGTCAACCACCGACCAATTCAACAAAGAAACAACAAAGAGCCAGCACCAATGTGCACTAAGGCATCAAATATTCCAAACTGCATTATAAAAATTTTTTTGAGATTTTTGGCAAAAAATTGCAATTTCTTGAGCTGCTTCGCCACGTCACGGCAAATCTCATTTGAAGCAGTCCTACACTAAAATATTTTTATAAAATGTGCCATGCGGCCTCACATATAAATAGCAGAACTGCTCTCAGCAGCACTCACCTGGTCTATTGCAGTCCCGTACCCATGACTGAGTCATGGCTGTGGGCGGGACAGGTCCAAGCAAATGCTGCATGAAGTATATATATAGCCTGTGGACAAAGCCTGATGACCCAATGTGAACAGTCACCAAACGCCAAAATCTATACAGATGGAATACATCCCAAATTGGGGTGCATAGCAAGGTGGAGGTCAACCACCGACCAATTCAACAAAGAAACAACAAAGAGCCAGCACCAATGTGCACTAACGCATCAAATATTCCAAACTGCATTATAAAATTTTTTTTGAGATTTTTGGCAAAAAATTGCAATTTCTTGAGCTGCTTCGCCACGTCACGGCAAATCTCATTTGAAGCAGTCCTACACTAAAATATTTTTATAAAATGTGCCATGCGGCCTCACATATAAATAGCAGAACTGCTCTCAGCAGCACTCACCTGGTCTATTGCAGTCCCGTACCCATGACTGAGTCATGGCTGTGGGCGGGACAGGTCCAAGCAAATGCTGCATGAAGTATATATATAGCCTGTGGACAAAGCCTGATGACCCAATGTGAACAGTCACCAAACGCCAAAATCTATACAGATGGAATACATCCCAAATTGGGGTGCATAGCAAGGTGGAGGTCAACCACCGACCAATTCAACAAAGAAACAACAAAGAGCCAGCACCAATGTGCACTAAGGCATCAAATATTCCAAACTGCATTATAAAAATTTTTTTGAGATTTTTGGCAAAAAATTGCAATTTCTTGAGCTGCTTCGCCACGTCACGGCAAATCTCATTTGAAGCAGTCCTACACTAAAATATTTTTATAAAATGTGCCATGCGGCCTCACATATAAATAGCAGAACTGCTCTCAGCAGCACTCACCTGGTCTATTGCAGTCCCGTACCCATGACTGAGTCATGGCTGTGGGCGGGACAGGTCCAAGCAAATGCTGCATGAAGTATATATATAGCCTGTGGACAAAGCCTGATGACCCAATGTGAACAGTCACCAAACGCCAAAATCTATACAGATGGAATACATCCCAAATTGGGGTGCATAGCAAGGTGGAGGTCAACCACCGACCAATTCAACAAAGAAACAACAAAGAGCCAGCACCAATGTGCACTAAGGCATCAAATATTCCAAACTGCATTATAAAAATTTTTTTGAGATTTTTGGCAAAAAATTGCAATTTCTTGAGCTGCTTCGCCACGTCACGGCAAATCTCATTTGAAGCAGTCCTACACTAAAATATTTTTATAAAATGTGCCATGCGGCCTCACATATAAATAGCAGAACTGCTCTCAGCAGCACTCACCTGGTCTATTGCAGTCCCGTACCCATGACTGAGTCATGGCTGTGGGCGGGACAGGTCCAAGCAAATGCTGCATGAAGTATATATATAGCCTGTGGACAAAGCCTGATGACCCAATGTGAACAGTCACCAAACGCCAAAATCTATACAGATGGAATACATATTTGATGCCTTAGTGCACGCCCACAACCGTGACTCAGTCATGGGTACGGGACTGCAATAGACCAGGTGAGTGCTGCTGAGAGCAGTTCTGTTATTCATGTGTGAGGCCGCATGGCACATTTTATAAAAATATTTTAGTGTAGGACTGCTTCAAATGAGATTTGCCGTGACGTGGCGAAGCAGCTCAAGAAATTGCAATTTTTTGCCAAAAATCTCAAAAAAAAATTTTTTATAATGCAGTTTGGAATATTTGATGCCTTAGTGCACATTGGTGCTGGCTCTTTGTTGTTTCTTTGTTGAATTGGTCGGTGGTTGACCTCCACCTTGCTACGCACCCCAATTTGGGATGTATTCCATCTGTATAGATTTTGGCGTTTGGTGACTGTTCACATTGGGTCATCAGGCTTTGTCCACAGGCTATATATATACTTCATGCAGCATTTGCTTGGACCTGTCCCGCCCACAACCGTGACTCAGTCATGGGTACGGGACTGCAATAGACCAGGTGAGTGCTGCTGAGAGCAGTTCTGTTATTCATGTGTGAGGCCGCATGGCACATTTTATAAAAATATTTTAGTGTAGGACTGCTTCAAATGAGATTTGCCGTGACGTGGCGAAGCAGCTCAAGAAATTGCAATTTTTGCCAAAAATCTCAAAAAAAATTTTTTTATAATGCAGTTTGGAATATTTGATGCCTTAGTGCACATTGGTGCTGGCTCTTTGTTGTTTCTTTGTTGAATTGGTCGGTGGTTGACCTCCACCTTGCTACGCACCCCAATTTGGGATGTATTCCATCTGTATAGATTTTGGCGTTTGGTGACTGTTCACATTGGGTCATCAGGCTTTTTCCACAGGCTATATATATACTTCATGCAGCATTTGCTTGGACCTGTCCCGCCCACAACCGTGACTCAGTCATGGGTACGGGACTGCAATAGACCAGGTGAGTGCTGCTGAGAGCAGTTCTGTTATTCATGTGTGAGGCCGCATGGCACATTTTATAAAAATATTTTAGTGTAGGACTGCTTCAAATGAGATTTGCCGTGACGTGGCGAAGCAGCTCAAGAAATTGCAATTTTTTGCCAAAAATCTCAAAAAAATTTTTTTATAATGCAGTTTGGAATATTTGATGCCTTAGTGCACATTGGTGCTGGCTCTTTGTTGTTTCTTTGTTGAATTGGTCGGTGGTTGACCTCCACCTTGCTACGCACCCCAATTTGGGATGTATTCCATCTGTATAGATTTTGGCGTTTGGTGACTGTTCACATTGGGTCATCAGGCTTTGTCCACAGGCTATATATATACTTCATGCAGCATTTGCTTGGACCTGTCCCGCCCACAACCGTGACTCAGTCATGGGTACGGGACTGCAATAGACCAGGTGAGTGCTGCTGAGAGCAGTTCTGTTATTCATGTGTGAGGCCGCATGGCACATTTTATAAAAATATTTTAGTGTAGGACTGCTTCAAATGAGATTTGCCGTGACGTGGCGAAGCAGCTCAAGAAATTGCAATTTTTTGCCAAAAATCTCAAAAAAAAATTTTTTATAATGCAGTTTGGAATATTTGATGCCTTAGTGCACATTGGTGCTGGCTCTTTGTTGTTTCTTTGTTGAATTGGTCGGTGGTTGACCTCCACCTTGCTACGCACCCCAATTTGGGATGTATTCCATCTGTATAGATTTTGGCGTTTGGTGACTGTTCACATTGGGTCATCAGGCTTTGTCCACAGGCTATATATATACTTCATGCAGCATTTGCTTGGACCTGTCCCGCCCACAACCGTGACTCAGTCATGGGTACGGGACTGCAATAGACCAGGTGAGTGCTGCTGAGAGCAGTTCTGTTATTCATGTGTGAGGCCGCATGGCACATTTTATAAAAATATTTTAGTGTAGGACTGCTTCAAATGAGATTTGCCGTGACGTGGCGAAGCAGCTCAAGAAATTGCAATTTTTTGCCAAAAATCTCAAAAAAAATTTTTTATAATGCAGTTTGGAATATTTGATGCCTTAGTGCACATTGGTGCTGGCTCTTTGTTGTTTCTTTGTTGAATTGGTCGGTGGTTGACCTCCACCTTGCTACGCACCCCAATTTGGGATGTATTCCATCTGTATAGATTTTGGCGTTTGGTGACTGTTCACATTGGGTCATCAGGCTTTGTCCACAGGCTATATATATACTTCATGCAGCATTTGCTTGGACCTGTCCCGCCCACAACCGTGACTCAGTCATGGGTACGGGACTGCAATAGACCAGGTGAGTGCTGCTGAGAGCAGTTCTGTTATTCATGTGTGAGGCCGCATGGCACATTTTATAAAAATATTTTAGTGTAGGACTGCTTCAAATGAGATTTGCCGTGACGTGGCGAAGCAGCTCAAGAAATTGCAATTTTTTGCCAAAAATCTCAAAAAAAAAAAAATTTTTTATAATGCAGTTTGGAATATTTGATGCCTTAGTGCACATTGGTGCTGGCTCTTTGTTGTTTCTTTGTTGAATTGGTCGGTGGTTGACCTCCACCTTGCTACGCACCCCAATTTGGGATGTATTCCATCTGTATAGATTTTGGCGTTTGGTGACTGTTCACATTGGGTCATCAGGCTTTGTCCACAGGCTATATATATACTTCATGCAGCATTTGCTTGGACCTGTCCCGCCCACAACCGTGACTCAGTCATGGGTACGGGACTGCAATAGACCAGGTGAGTGCTGCTGAGAGCAGTTCTGTTATTCATGTGTGAGGCCGCATGGCACATTTTATAAAAATATTTTAGTGTAGGACTGCTTCAAATGAGATTTGCCGTGACGTGGCGAAGCAGCTCAAGAAATTGCAATTTTTTGCCAAAAATCTCAAAAAAAAATTTTTTATAATGCAGTTTGGAATATTTGATGCCTTAGTGCACATTGGTGCTGGCTCTTTGTTGTTTCTTTGTTGAATTGGTCGGTGGTTGACCTCCACCTTGCTACGCACCCCAATTTGGGATGTATTCCATCTGTATAGATTTTGGCGTTTGGTGACTGTTCACATTGGGTCATCAGGCTTTGTCCACAGGCTATATATATACTTCATGCAGCATTTGCTTGGACCTGTCCCGCCCACAACCGTGACTCAGTCATGGGTACGGGACTGCAATAGACCAGGTGAGTGCTGCTGAGAGCAGTTCTGTTATTCATGTGTGAGGCCGCATGGCACATTTTATAAAAATATTTTAGTGTAGGACTGCTTCAAATGAGATTTGCCGTGACGTGGCGAAGCAGCTCAAGAAATTGCAATTTTTTGCCAAAAATCTCAAAAAAAATTTTTTTATAATGCAGTTTGGAATATTTGATGCCTTAGTGCACATTGGTGCTGGCTCTTTGTTGTTTCTTTGTTGAATTGGTCGGTGGTTGACCTCCACCTTGCTACGCACCCCAATTTGGGATGTATTCCATCTGTATAGATTTTGGCGTTTGGTGACTGTTCACATTGGGTCATCAGGCTTTGTCCACAGGCTATATATATACTTCATGCAGCATTTGCTTGGACCTGTCCCGCCCACAACCGTGACTCAGTCATGGGTACGGGACTGCAATAGACCAGGTGAGTGCTGCTGAGAGCAGTTCTGTTATTCATGTGTGAGGCCGCATGGCACATTTTATAAAAATATTTTAGTGTAGGACTGCTTCAAATGAGATTTGCCGTGACGTGGCGAAGCAGCTCAAGAAATTGCAATTTTTTGCCAAAAATCTCAAAAAAAAAATTTTTTATAATGCAGTTTGGAATATTTGATGCCTTAGTGCACATTGGTGCTGGCTCTTTGTTGTTTCTTTGTTGAATTGGTCGGTGGTTGACCTCCACCTTGCTACGCACCCCAATTTGGGATGTATTCCATCTGTATAGATTTTGGCGTTTGGTGACTGTTCACATTGGGTCATCAGGCTTTGTCCACAGGCTATATATATACTTCATGCAGCATTTGCTTGGACCTGTCCCGCCCACAACCGTGACTCAGTCATGGGTACGGGACTGCAATAGACCAGGTGAGTGCTGCTGAGAGCAGTTCTGTTATTCATGTGTGAGGCCGCATGGCACATTTTATAAAAATATTTTAGTGTAGGACTGCTTCAAATGAGATTTGCCGTGACGTGGCGAAGCAGCTCAAGAAATTGCAATTTTTTGCCAAAAATCTCAAAAAAAAATTTTTTATAATGCAGTTTGGAATATTTGATGCCTTAGTGCACATTGGTGCTGGCTCTTTGTTGTTTCTTTGTTGAATTGGTCGGTGGTTGACCTCCACCTTGCTACGCACCCCAATTTGGGATGTATTCCATCTGTATAGATTTTGGCGTTTGGTGACTGTTCACATTGGGTCATCAGGCTTTGTCCACAGGCTATATATATACTTCATGCAGCATTTGCTTGGACCTGTCCCGCCCACAACCGTGACTCAGTCATGGGTACGGGACTGCAATAGACCAGGTGAGTGCTGCTGAGAGCAGTTCTGTTATTCATGTGTGAGGCCGCATGGCACATTTTATAAAAATATTTTAGTGTAGGACTGCTTCAAATGAGATTTGCCGTGACGTGGCGAAGCAGCTCAAGAAATTGCAATTTTTTGCCAAAAATCTCAAAAAAAAATTTTTTATAATGCAGTTTGGAATATTTGATGCCTTAGTGCACATTGGTGCTGGCTCTTTGTTGTTTCTTTGTTGAATTGGTCGGTGGTTGACCTCCACCTTGCTACGCACCCCAATTTGGGATGTATTCCATCTGTATAGATTTTGGCGTTTGGTGACTGTTCACATTGGGTCATCAGGCTTTGTCCACAGGCTATATATATACTTCATGCAGCATTTGCTTGGACCTGTCCCGCCCACAACCGTGACTCAGTCATGGGTACGGGACTGCAATAGACCAGGTGAGTGCTGCAGAGAGCAGTTCTGTTATTCATGTGTGAGGCCGCATGGCACATTTTATAAAAATATTTTAGTGTAGGACTGCTTCAAATGAGATTTGCCGTGACGTGGCGAAGCAGCTCAAGAAATTGCAATTTTTTGCCAAAAATCTCAAAAAAAAATTTTTTATAATGCAGTTTGGAATATTTGATGCCTTAGTGCACATTGGTGCTGGCTCTTTGTTGTTTCTTTGTTGAATTGGTCGGTGGTTGACCTCCACCTTGCTACGCACCCCAATTTGGGATGTATTCCATCTGTATAGATTTTGGCGTTTGGTGACTGTTCACATTGGGTCATCAGGCTTTGTCCACAGGCTATATATATACTTCATGCAGCATTTGCTTGGACCTGTCCCGCCCACAACCGTGACTCAGTCATGGGTACGGGACTGCAATAGACCAGGTGAGTGCTGCTGAGAGCAGTTCTGTTATTCATGTGTGAGGCCGCATGGCACATTTTATAAAAATATTTTAGTGTAGGACTGCTTCAAATGAGATTTGCCGTGACGTGGCGAAGCAGCTCAAGAAATTGCAATTTTTTGCCAAAAATCTCAAAAAAAAATTTTTTATAATGCAGTTTGGAATATTTGATGCCTTAGTGCACATTGGTGCTGGCTCTTTGTTGTTTCTTTGTTGAATTGGTCGGTGGTTGACCTCCACCTTGCTACGCACCCCAATTTGGGATGTATTCCATCTGTATAGATTTTGGCGTTTGGTGACTGTTCACATTGGGTCATCAGGCTTTGTCCACAGGCTATATATATACTTCATGCAGCATTTGCTTGGACCTGTCCCGCCCACAACCGTGACTCAGTCATGGGTACGGGACTGCAATAGACCAGGTGAGTGCTGCTGAGAGCAGTTCTGTTATTCATGTGTGAGGCCGCATGGCACATTTTATAAAAATATTTTAGTGTAGGACTGCTTCAAATGAGATTTGCCGTGACGTGGCGAAGCAGCTCAAGAAATTGCAATTTTTTGCCAAAAATCTCAAAAAAAAAATTTTTTATAATGCAGTTTGGAATATTTGATGCCTTAGTGCACATTGGTGCTGGCTCTTTGTTGTTTCTTTGTTGAATTGGTCGGTGGTTGACCTCCACCTTGCTACGCACCCCAATTTGGGATGTATTCCATCTGTATAGATTTTGGCGTTTGGTGACTGTTCACATTGGGTCATCAGGCTTTGTCCACAGGCTATATATATACTTCATGCAGCATTTGCTTGGACCTGTCCCGCCCACAACCGTGACTCAGTCATGGGTACGGGACTGCAATAGACCAGGTGAGTGCTGCTGAGAGCAGTTCTGTTATTCATGTGTGAGGCCGCATGGCACATTTTATAAAAATATTTTAGTGTAGGACTGCTTCAAATGAGATTTGCCGTGACGTGGCGAAGCAGCTCAAGAAATTGCAATTTTTTGCCAAAAATCTCAAAAAAAAAATTTTTTATAATGCAGTTTGGAATATTTGATGCCTTAGTGCACATTGGTGCTGGCTCTTTGTTGTTTCTTTGTTGAATTGGTCGGTGGTTGACCTCCACCTTGCTACGCACCCCAATTTGGGATGTATTCCATCTGTATAGATTTTGGCGTTTGGTGACTGTTCACATTGGGTCATCAGGCTTTGTCCACAGGCTATATATATACTTCATGCAGCATTTGCTTGGACCTGTCCCGCCCACAACCGTGACTCAGTCATGGGTACGGGACTGCAATAGACCAGGTGAGTGCTGCTGAGAGCAGTTCTGTTATTCATGTGTGAGGCCGCATGGCACATTTTATAAAAATATTTTAGTGTAGGACTGCTTCAAATGAGATTTGCCGTGACGTGGCGAAGCAGCTCAAGAAATTGCAATTTTTTTGCCAAAAATCTCAAAAAAAAAATTTTTTATAATGCAGTTTGGAATATTTGATGCCTTAGTGCACATTGGTGCTGGCTCTTTGTTGTTTCTTTGTTGAATTGGTCGGTGGTTGACCTCCACCTTGCTACGCACCCCAATTTGGGATGTATTCCATCTGTATAGATTTTGGCGTTTGGTGACTGTTCACATTGGGTCATCAGGCTTTGTCCACAGGCTATATATATACTTCATGCAGCATTTGCTTGGACCTGTCCCGCCCACAACCGTGACTCAGTCATGGGTACGGGACTGCAATAGACCAGGTGAGTGCTGCTGAGAGCAGTTCTGTTATTCATGTGTGAGGCCGCATGGCACATTTTATAAAAATATTTTAGTGTAGGACTGCTTCAAATGAGATTTGCCGTGACGTGGCGAAGCAGCTCAAGAAATTGCAATTTTTTGCCAAAAATCTCAAAAAAAAATTTTTTATAATGCAGTTTGGAATATTTGATGCCTTAGTGCACATTGGTGCTGGCTCTTTGTTGTTTCTTTGTTGAATTGGTCGGTGGTTGACCTCCACCTTGCTACGCACCCCAATTTGGGATGTATTCCATCTGTATAGATTTTGGCGTTTGGTGACTGTTCACATTGGGTCATCAGGCTTTGTCCACAGGCTATATATATACTTCATGCAGCATTTGCTTGGACCTGTCCCGCCCACAACCGTGACTCAGTCATGGGTACGGGACTGCAATAGACCAGGTGAGTGCTGCTGAGAGCAGTTCTGTTATTCATGTGTGAGGCCGCATGGCACATTTTATAAAAATATTTTAGTGTAGGACTGCTTCAAATGAGATTTGCCGTGACGTGGCGAAGCAGCTCAAGAAATTGCAATTTTTTGCCAAAAATCTCAAAAAAAAATTTTTTATAATGCAGTTTGGAATATTTGATGCCTTAGTGCACATTGGTGCTGGCTCTTTGTTGTTTCTTTGTTGAATTGGTCGGTGGTTGACCTCCACCTTGCTACGCACCCCAATTTGGGATGTATTCCATCTGTATAGATTTTGGCGTTTGGTGACTGTTCACATTGGGTCATCAGGCTTTGTCCACAGGCTATATATATACTTCATGCAGCATTTGCTTGGACCTGTCCCGCCCACAACCGTGACTCAGTCATGGGTACGGGACTGCAATAGACCAGGTGAGTGCTGCTGAGAGCAGTTCTGTTATTCATGTGTGAGGCCGCATGGCACATTTTATAAAAATATTTTAGTGTAGGACTGCTTCAAATGAGATTTGCCGTGACGTGGCGAAGCAGCTCAAGAAATTGCAATTTTTTGCCAAAAATCTCAAAAAAAAATTTTTTATAATGCAGTTTGGAATATTTGATGCCTTAGTGCACATTGGTGCTGGCTCTTTGTTGTTTCTTTGTTGAATTGGTCGGTGGTTGACCTCCACCTTGCTACGCACCCCAATTTGGGATGTATTCCATCTGTATAGATTTTGGCGTTTGGTGACTGTTCACATTGGGTCATCAGGCTTTGTCCACAGGCTATATATATACTTCATGCAGCATTTGCTTGGACCTGTCCCGCCCACAACCGTGACTCAGTCATGGGTACGGGACTGCAATAGACCAGGTGAGTGCTGCTGAGAGCAGTTCTGTTATTCATGTGTGAGGCCGCATGGCACATTTTATAAAAATATTTTAGTGTAGGACTGCTTCAAATGAGATTTGCCGTGACGTGGCGAAGCAGCTCAAGAAATTGCAATTTTTTGCCAAAAATCTCAAAAAAAAAATTTTTTATAATGCAGTTTGGAATATTTGATGCCTTAGTGCACATTGGTGCTGGCTCTTTGTTGTTTCTTTGTTGAATTGGTCGGTGGTTGACCTCCACCTTGCTACGCACCCCAATTTGGGATGTATTCCATCTGTATAGATTTTGGCGTTTGGTGACTGTTCACATTGGGTCATCAGGCTTTGTCCACAGGCTATATATATACTTCATGCAGCATTTGCTTGGACCTGTCCCGCCCACAACCGTGACTCAGTCATGGGTACGGGACTGCAATAGACCAGGTGAGTGCTGCTGAGAGCAGTTCTGTTATTCATGTGTGAGGCCGCATGGCACATTTTATAAAAATATTTTAGTGTAGGACTGCTTCAAATGAGATTTGCCGTGACGTGGCGAAGCAGCTCAAGAAATTGCAATTTTTTGCCAAAAATCTCAAAAAAAAAATTTTTTATAATGCAGTTTGGAATATTTGATGCCTTAGTGCACATTGGTGCTGGCTCTTTGTTGTTTCTTTGTTGAATTGGTCGGTGGTTGACCTCCACCTTGCTACGCACCCCAATTTGGGATGTATTCCATCTGTATAGATTTTGGCGTTTGGTGACTGTTCACATTGGGTCATCAGGTTTTGTCCACAGGCTATATATATACTTCATGCAGCATTTGCTTGGACCTGTCCCGCCCACAACCGTGACTCAGTCATGGGTACGGGACTGCAATAGACCAGGTGAGTGCTGCTGAGAGCAGTTCTGTTATTCATGTGTGAGGCCGCATGGCACATTTTATAAAAATATTTTAGTGTAGGACTGCTTCAAATGAGATTTGCCGTGACGTGGCGAAGCAGCTCAAGAAATTGCAATTTTTTGCCAAAAATCTCAAAAAAAAAATTTTTTATAATGCAGTTTGGAATATTTGATGCCTTAGTGCACATTGGTGCTGGCTCTTTGTTGTTTCTTTGTTGAATTGGTCGGTGGTTGACCTCCACCTTGCTACGCACCCCAATTTGGGATGTATTCCATCTGTATAGATTTTGGCGTTTGGTGACTGTTCACATTGGGTCATCAGGCTTTGTCCACAGGCTATATATATACTTCATGCAGCATTTGCTTGGACCTGTCCCGCCCACAACCGTGACTCAGTCATGGGTACGGGACTGCAATAGACCAGGTGAGTGCTGCTGAGAGCAGTTCTGTTATTCATGTGTGAGGCCGCATGGCACATTTTATAAAAATATTTTAGTGTAGGACTGCTTCAAATGAGATTTGCCGTGACGTGGCGAAGCAGCTCAAGAAATTGCAATTTTTTGCCAAAAATCTCAAAAAAAAAATTTTTTATAATGCAGTTTGGAATATTTGATGCCTTAGTGCACATTGGTGCTGGCTCTTTGTTGTTTCTTTGTTGAATTGGTCGGTGGTTGACCTCCACCTTGCTACGCACCCCAATTTGGGATGTATTCCATCTGTATAGATTTTGGCGTTTGGTGACTGTTCACATTGGGTCATCAGGCTTTGTCCACAGGCTATATATATACTTCATGCAGCATTTGCTTGGACCTGTCCCGCCCACAACCGTGACTCAGTCATGGGTACGGGACTGCAATAGACCAGGTGAGTGCTGCTGAGAGCAGTTCTGTTATTCATGTGTGAGGCCGCATGGCACATTTTATAAAAATATTTTAGTGTAGGACTGCTTCAAATGAGATTTGCCGTGACGTGGCGAAGCAGCTCAAGAAATTGCAATTTTTTGCCAAAAATCTCAAAAAAAAATTTTTTATAATGCAGTTTGGAATATTTGATGCCTTAGTGCACATTGGTGCTGGCTCTTTGTTGTTTCTTTGTTGAATTGGTCGGTGGTTGACCTCCACCTTGCTACGCACCCCAATTTGGGATGTATTCCATCTGTATAGATTTTGGCGTTTGGTGACTGTTCACATTGGGTCATCAGGCTTTGTCCACAGGCTATATATATACTTCATGCAGCATTTGCTTGGACCTGTCCCGCCCACAACCGTGACTCAGTCATGGGTACGGGACTGCAATAGACCAGGTGAGTGCTGCTGAGAGCAGTTCTGTTATTCATGTGTGAGGCCGCATGGCACATTTTATAAAAATATTTTAGTGTAGGACTGCTTCAAATGAGATTTGCCGTGACGTGGCGAAGCAGCTCAAGAAATTGCAATTTTTTGCCAAAAATCTCAAAAAAAAAATTTTTATAATGCAGTTTGGAATATTTGATGCCTTAGTGCACATTGGTGCTGGCTCTTTGTTGTTTCTTTGTTGAATTGGTCGGTGGTTGACCTCCACCTTGCTACGCACCCCAATTTGGGATGTATTCCATCTGTATAGATTTTGGCGTTTGGTGACTGTTCACATTGGGTCATCAGGCTTTGTCCACAGGCTATATATATACTTCATGCAGCATTTGCTTGGACCTGTCCCGCCCACAACCGTGACTCAGTCATGGGTACGGGACTGCAATAGACCAGGTGAGTGCTGCTGAGAGCAGTTCTGTTATTCATGTGTGAGGCCGCATGGCACATTTTATAAAAATATTTTAGTGTAGGACTGCTTCAAATGAGATTTGCCGTGACGTGGCGAAGCAGCTCAAGAAATTGCAATTTTTTGCCAAAAATCTCAAAAAAAAAATTTTTTATAATACAGTTTGGAATATTTGATGCCTTAGTGCACATTGGTGCTGGCTCTTTGTTGTTTCTTTGTTGAATTGGTCGGTGGTTGACCTCCACCTTGCTACGCACCCCAATTTGGGATGTATTCCATCTGTATAGATTTTGGCGTTTGGTGACTGTTCACATTGGGTCATCAGGCTTTGTCCACAGGCTATATATATACTTCATGCAGCATTTGCTTGGACCTGTCCCGCCCACAACCGTGACTCAGTCATGGGTACGGGACTGCAATAGACCAGGTGAGTGCTGCTGAGAGCAGTTCTGTTATTCATGTGTGAGGCCGCATGGCACATTTTATAAAAATATTTTAGTGTAGGACTGCTTCAAATGAGATTTGCCGTGACGTGGCGAAGCAGCTCAAGAAATTGCAATTTTTTGCCAAAAATCTCAAAAAAAATTTTTTATAATGCAGTTTGGAATATTTGATGCCTTAGTGCACATTGGTGCTGGCTCTTTGTTGTTTCTAAGTATGTGTGACATGTCTGGGCGATGTTGTGCGGCACGGGCAGCGATTTGCCCGTGTCGCACAACAGATGGGGGCGGGTACCCACGCTAGCGATATCTGTACCGATATCGCAGCGTGTAAAGTGGCTTTTATAGTCAGGATTGCCAACCCCCAAATATCTTGGGTGGCTCGAGGGGGTCTCTGGACCCGAGGGTCGTGCAGCCACTCGAATAAAGGGAGGCTATGTACAGGGGATGGTGTGGAAAGTTCGTGACGCCACCCGTGGTGTGTGGTAAGGGTGAAGTACCACCGCTGTAGCTGGGAGTACCCGGTGGCGATGGTGTGGGCAGCTAGGTGTTCAACCCCTCCACGGGTAGGGGGGATGCCCCGGGACTCGGTGATAGTGGAGGGGAGGTGCCGTCAGGCCGGTAAGGGTTAATTGCGTACTCACTCAGTCCAATAACGCTGATGCTGACAACCGTGGTAAACCAAAGTTCTTGATGCCACTGCAGCAGGGAGGGAGCACGCCTGGATCCCGTGCCCATTGGTGTTGCTTGTTAGCCTGTGACCTTGACCTTGGCACCTCTTTTCTGTAGTTGGTCCCTTTTAGCTTAAAACTAAACGGGTCCCGCTCACCCGTATGGCTAACGAAGTGAGCTTGCTCTCAGGGTTCACGCTTGGGATTTTCTGGACTAGGCAGTGGGAAAGTCCTATCCCCCTCGTTGCGCTAGTACCCAGATTTTGGAGCGGGTGGAGAATGGATCTTGAAGGCTCCGTCCTCGTCGGGTGAATTACCAGGACGCCTGAAGCTACTTCCTGGCCTAGGATCCACATACCCCGTTGTGCCCAGGCCCCTGCCCAATGATGGCACAAGGCCACCGGCTGTCCTCCTCGACAGTCCGTGCCCCTTGTCACGATCCCCTGTGACCGGGGTCCAGCTCCTACCAGGCCCAGACCAACGTCTGCCACCTAGTAAACCAAAGGAGCCCAGCTCCTCACCTCCTCTCACTTTCACCTCCAACACTACACTCCGATTGTCTCCTCACACTCATAACCTCCCCTTAACCAAACCCCCAAGTGGCCAACCCTATTCCCTTCAGGCTGTCCACTGGTGTGTCTGGTGGTTGTGGTGCAGAGTGTTCCTAGGGTTTTGATTAGCTTGTTCTTAGCAAAACCAAAGGTCAGGGACCCGTAACCAAGGAGGAGGTGGATATCATGCAGAAGGGCAGATTGCACAATACCCTGTGATGACCTGATAGGCCAGGGCATCACATTCCCCTTTGGTTAAATGTAGCTCGTCCCCAAGCTACAGGACACCAGAGGTTTATTTATTTATTTTTTTTTAAACTGGAAAAGTAAGAAAAAGGGGTTTACACTTTTATTAACATTTTCATCCCACGCAGGGGAGGCACTTTTCTTAAACATTACCAACTGTTAAAGAGTTCATCTCTCAACGATGGGACGCCATCGGTTTCAATGGAAGCGGAGACTCAATCTGCTCCGTTGCAGCCTCTACCCATGACAGTCCAGTCCCAATTTCCCGGATCCCTTTAACCCGCCACCCAAACAACCTGAACCCCTGCAAACCTATGGTGGGTCCGTGACCAGGTTAAGGTCCCGGGTGTTGTTTTAGACGACACTGGTGGGCACAGGAGGTGCAACTATATACAAAACACGAGTTCATGTTGGTCACGCCAGTCCTGTGACCGTGGTCCATATTTACTAGATATAAAAACTTAACGGAGTCCATGTACTGGGTGTACACATTTTAGCAATTTTCTAGCAAATCTGGTTATTTTCACTCTGTTAATTAAAACTGGTTAATTAAGCACTTATTTACTAACATTTCTATATGGAAAATAACAAACTGTGGAAAACAATAAACGAAAACACCTATACCTAACATTCCTATGGCATCATTAAACTACTGTCATTTCTCTTCTCTGTACCTTCGTGGAGGCTGACCAAAGTTAGCACAGGTCGATCTCCTTAACTCTGAACCCTCATCCCCTTCTGATAGCATGGCGACACTCTCTACAGGCTCCTCGCCCTCAGTGCTAGTGTTGCTTGTAGGATCCTACGTGTGCGTGGCAAGGCTATAGGCTCCACTCTAGGTACTGGAGTGGGTGCAGTGTCAGTAAGGGGCACTTTGCACACTACGACATCGCAGTTACGATGTCGGTGGGGTCAAATTGAAAGTGACGCACATCCGACGTTGCACGCGATATCGTAGTGTGTAAAGACTTTTTGATACGATTAACGAGCGCAAAATCGTCGTAATCATATCATCGGTGTAGCATTGGTCATTTCCATAATTTGGAAATGACCGATATTACGATGTTGTTCCTCGTTCCAGTGGCATCACACATCGCTGTGTGTGAAGCCGCAGGAGCGAGGAACATCTCCTACCAGTGTCCTGCGGCTCACGACAGCTATTCAGAAGAAAGGAGGTGGGCGGGATGTTTACGTCCCGCTCATCTCCGCCCCTCCGCTTCTATTGGCCGCCTGCCGTGTGACGTCGCTATGACGCCGCATGACCCGCCCCCTTAATAAGGAGGCGGGTCGCCGGCCAGCGCGACGTCGCAGGGCAGGTGAGTGCATTTGAAGCTGGAATAGCGATAATGTTCGCTACGCCAACTATCACCATGATATCGCAGCTGCGACGGGGGCGGGGTCTATCGCGCTCGGCATCACAAGCATCGGCTTGCGATGTCGTAGTGTGCAAAGTGCCCCTAAGCCTTTCCTGTTCTGGGTCTTCCACGGGTCATGGGAATGTTAACACAGGAACTATTACTGCTCCATTCTGCATAGGCCAATCTGCCGGAAAATCACCTAGGATAGTATGAATCACTCTTTTTCTTCCTTCCACCACTGGAGTCTGGGGCCGAGGCTCATCTGCCACTCTTAAGGGCTCTAGGCACTGTTTCAGATGGTCTCGGGATACCGTACCTGTGGTCATTCCTTGATCCTTGCTGATTAGGCAGGTCTTTTGGTTATCAAAGTTGGATGGTTGTACTACATACGGCTCCTTTTCTCACTGATCTAACTTGTGCAGCTTTCTCTTTCTTTTAACACAATCTTGCCAGGGGCGAAGGGGGTTGCTTTTGCTTGGTTGGTAAAGTTTCTTTCTTGCCGTTCAGGGTTTGATTCAGACTCTCTTCAACACACTTCTGAATCTGCTTGTACTGGACTTGGCGACGTGAGTCCCAATCCTCTCCGGGTGCGTAAGTCTCAGGCAATTCAACCTCCATCTCCAGATCTACCGGAAGTCTTCCAGGCTGAGCTCTCATCAGATAAGCTGGGGTACACTTGGTGGATCACACCGGAATGTTGTTGTAGATGTCTACCAAGTCTGATAGCTTTTCAGGCCACTGGTTCCGTTCCTCAAGAGGAAGGGTTTTCAGCAGATTGATCACCAGGTGGTTCATCTTCTCACACATCCCATTCGTCCGCGCATGATAGGGTGTGGTATGTATCTTCTTGCACCCGTACAGACTGCAGAACTCCTGGAAGATTTCAGCTTCGAATGCAGGGCCTTGATCCGTAAGGACTCGGTCGGGGTACCCAAGCGGCCTGAAGTGTGCCTGGAACGCCTTCGCTGCGTTGCTGGCAGTCAAATCTTTGACAGGCACCACTACCAGGAACCGTGAGTAATAGTCAACCATTGTGAGCGCATACGTATACCCACTTCTGCTGGGGGTCAACTTGACATGGTCCAGAGCCACAATCTCTAGGGGCTGCTTGGTGACAATCGGCTGAAGTGGTGCTCGCTGGCTGGTGCCATCCTGCCTTCTCAAGGCACAGGGTCTGCAATTTCTACACCACGATTCTATGGAGTCTCTCATTCCTATCCAGTAGAAGTGACTTCTCAGCAACATCTCCAGCTTCTTCCACCCAAAGTGCCCGACACCATCATGGTATGCTTCCAGCACTACTGGGACGTACGCTCTGGACACCACAATCTGGCAAATCCTCTCGTGGGTCTTGGGGTTGGTTAGGCTCCGGCATAGCTTGCCTTGGTGAAGATAAACCCGACTCCGGTCTTGCCATAATTTTCTGGCCTCTTCTGAGGCGCCTGGCTCAAGACGGGCATCGGCTCTGGCTAGCAATGCTTTGACTAGCTTGATTGCAGTTCCCGGTCCTCGGCTTCCTGCCAGCCATGGTGAGGCAATAGGTCACAGGTCATTTCTTGCTGACGGGCATATGATCGGGGCCGCTACTCAGACGGGGGCTGATGAGACGCAGGCAGTTCAACTTCTTCCAGGTAATCTTCATCCCATGAATCCCATCATCGAACAGATGGGACATCCTGGACAGCGCATCAGCGTTGGTATTCTTGCGACCAGCCCTGTCCTTTATAACAAAATCATAGTTTGCCAACCTTGCGACCCAGCGTTGTTCCAAAGCTCCCAGCTTGGCGGTATCCAGATGAGTCAACGGATTATTATCTGTATACACCGTGAACTTGGCAGCAGCAAGGTAATGCTTGAACCTTTCGGTCACAGCCCACACGAGTGCCAGGAACTCCAGCTTGAAGGAGCTATAATTCTCCGGGTTCCTCTCCATGGGTCTCAACTTCCGACTGGCGTAGGCGATCACCTTCTCCTTGCCCTTCTGCACCTGTGACAGGACGGCTCCGAGTCCAACATTACTGGCATCCGTATACAGCACAAACGGGAGACCGTAATCGGGATAGGCCAGGATTTCGTTCCCCATCAGGACAGACTTCATCTGTTCAAAGGAATCTTCCTGCTCCTTACCCCATTGGAATGGAGGCCCTGATGATTTGCCGTGTACAGACTGACCTACCAGAAGGTCCTGCAAGGGGGCCGCCATCTGGGTATACCCCTTGACGAATCTCCGATAGTACTCCATCAGGCCCAGGAACTGTCGCACCTCTCTGACGGTGATGGGCCTTGGCCAGTTCTGTATAGCTGTGATTTTCTCGGGATCCAGTGCCACACCTTCGGCACTAACCACATGCCCTAAGTACTGCACCTTCAGCTTTAGTAGGTGACACTTGGATGGCTCGAGCTTCATGCCGTATTTGGACAGGGCGTCAAACACCTCAGACAGGTGTTCCAGATGTGCTTCGTATGTCTTGGAGTAGACAATGACATTATCCAAATACAGCAGGACTGTTTCGACGTTGCAGTGACCCAAACAGCACTCCATCAGCCTCTGGAATGTCCCCGATGCGTTGCACAGCCCCAATGGCATGCTGTTGAACTCACACAGGCCCATTGAGGTAGCAAACGCGGTCTTCTCCCGGTCTTCCTTGGCAACAGCCTCCTGCCAGTACCCGCTGGTGAGATCAAGAGTGGAGAAGTAAGTAGCAGATTTCAGTGCACCTAACAATTCCTCTATTCGGGGCAAAGGGTAGGCATCTTTGTGGGTGATTTTGTTACTCTGTCGATAGTCTACGCCATACCTCCCAACCGTCCCGGATACAGCGGGACTATCACGCTTTGCACTGTTTGTCCCGTTGCCACGGGCCGTCTCCCGGGCTCCGCCCACCCACTCTCTCCCCGCCTCCCTGCTTTTCCCTCCTACCATCCTAACACGTGACGTAGCATAACAGAGAGGAGCGCGCTGCCCGAAACTGCTCTGTGCTGCTGCTAAGGTATGTAAACATAATCTCCCTAGCGCTGATTCCCCTCCCTCCCTACCCCCCCCCCCGGCCAGAGCCTCTCTGTGCGGTCGGCCGGTCGCCACTCTGTGCGGTCGGCCGGTCGCCACTCTGTGCGGTCGGCCGGCCGCCTCTCTGTGCGGTCGGCCGGCCGCCTCTCTGTGCGGTCGGCCGGCCGCCTCTCTGTGCGGTCGGCCGGCCGCCTCTCTGTGCGGTCGGCCGGCCGCCTCTCTGTGCGGACGGCCGGCCGCCTCTCTGTGCGGACAGCCGGCCGCCTGTCTCTGCGGTCGGCTGGCCGCCTGTCTCTGCGGGTGCCCCCCGCCGCCTGTCTGTGTGGGCGCCCCCCGCCGCCTCACTGTGCGGGCGACCGGCCGCCGCCTGTCTGTGCGGGCGGCCGGGCGCCACCTGTCTGTGCGGGCGCCCCCCGCCGCCTGTCTGTGTGAGTGCCCCCCGCTGTTACGGGGGGCTGTCTGATTATAACCGAAAGGAGTATCAGACAGTCAGGGTCCACCGTGCAAAGACTTTGCTGCAGACTATGGCAGAGTGCGATACCTCTGTTAACTCACAGAAGGATATAATAAGAAAGTAAAGCAATTCCTCCCTTACTTGGAGGGTGTGTGGAATGATCTCTGTTAATAATCACAGAGACAAAGGCAATGTGTGCGAAATGGCACCTACCTAGGTCCGCTCTTCTAGTGGTGCAAAAGAGACGAACAGCAGCGTAAGCCGCACAAAGCTCCTACCTGCGTTCGCTCCACTAGTGTGCGAGGACACGAACCACTAGATATGGCACCTGCCTAGGTCCGCTCTTCTAGTGGTGCAAAAGAGACGAACAGCAGCGTAAGCCGCACAAAGCTCCTACCTCTGTTCGCTCCCCTAGTGTGCGAGGATACGAACAACTGCCAGACGCAGTATAAGGAACGTTACCCTAGCGGCAACGTCCACCTACGAGTACAATCACAAGGCCCAGCCAGACCATGTGCCTCAGGCACCTGCCTATGTCCGCTCCCCTAAGAGGTAAGGATACGGACAGCAGCCGAAGCTGTAAGGTATAAGAACGCTACCCTGCCGGTAGCGCTCACCTAGCATAGACAGAGGAATGCCTAGAGGAACGCGAACAGAGCGTCTACTCATATGCATGAACCAAGAGGACTGAGCACCATGCGGCGTGTATCAGGGTCTTATATAGACTCTGTGCCTCATCCAAGATGGAGGACACCAGAGCCAATCCGCTTCCAGAACGACAGGAGTGACGTCATGCTGGCCTATCACCGAGCAAGACGTCACAAGCACATGACCAGCGACCAATCGGCATAGAAGGTGTCAGAGACATGTGACCTCGTGTCAGCGATGATGTCACCCGCACATGTGCAATGGCTCCAAGATTGGACTTAGTCTCCGGCGCTCGCACATGTGCAGTAGCAAGAAATCTGGACTTAGTCTCCAGCGCTCGCACATGTGCAGTAGCAAGAAATCTGGACTTAGTCTCCAGCGCTCGCACATGTGCAGTAGCAAGAAATCTTGACTTAGTCTCCGGCGCTCGCACATGTGCAGTAGCAAGAAATCTGGACTTAGTCTCCAGCGCTCGCACATGTGCAGTAGCAAGAAATCTGGACTTAGTCTCCAGCGCTCGCACATGTGCAGTAGCAAGAAATCTTGACTTAGTCTCCAGCGCTCGCACATGTGCAGTAGCAAGAAATCTGGACATAGTCTCCAGTGCTCGCAGCAACCGTAACACCCGCCGTCTGTCTGTGCGAGCGCCCCCGCCACCTGTCTGTGTGAGCGCCCCCGCCACCTGTCTGTGCGGGCGCCCCCCGCCCCCTCACTGTGCGGGCGGCCGGCCGCCGCCTGTCTGTGCGAGCGCCCCCCGCCGCCTGTCTGTGCGGGCGCCCCCCGCCGCCTGTCTGTGCGAGCGCCCCCGCCGCCTGTCTGTGCGGGCGCCCCCCGCCGCCTGTCTGTGCGAGCGCCCCCACCGCCTGTCTGTGCGGGCGCCCCCCGCCGCCTGTCTGTGCGAGCGCCCCCACCGCCTGTCTGTGCGGGCGCCCCCCGCCACCTGTCTGTGCGGGCGCCCCCCACCGCCTGTCTGTGTGGGCGCCCCCCACCGCCTGTCTGTGCGAGCGCCCCCCGCCGCCTGTCTGTGCGGGCGCCCCCCGCCGCCTGTCTGTGTGAGCGCCCCCGGTGCCTGTCTGTGCGGGCGCCCCCGCCGCCTGTCTGTGCGGGCGCCCCCGCCGCCTGTCTGTGCGGGCGCCCCCCGCCGCCTGTCTGTGCGAGCGCCCCCACCGCCTGTCTGTGCGGGCGCCCCCCGCCGCCTGTCTGTGCGAGCGCCCCCACCGCCTGTCTGTGCGGGCGCCCCCCGCCGCCTGTCTGTGCGGGCGCCCCCCACCGCCTGTCTGTGCGGGCGCCCCCCGCCGCCTGTCTGTGCGGGCGCTCCCCACCGCCTGTCTGTGCGGGCGCCCCCCACCGCCTGTCTGTGCGAGCGCCCCCCGCCGCCTGTCTGTGCGGGCGCCCCACACCGCCTGTCTGTGCGAGCGCCCCCGGTGCCTGTCTGTGCGAGCGCCCCCGGTGCCTGTCTGTGCGGGCGCCCCCGCCGCCTGTCTGTGCGGGCGGCCGGCCGCCTGTCTGTGAAGGCGGGCGGCCGGCCGCCTGTCTGTGAAGGCGACCGGCCGCCTCACTGTGCGGGCGACCGGCCGCCTCACTGTGGCTGCCTGCGTGTCTGTGCTGGAGGCCCGCCGGCTGCCTGCGTGTCCATGCTGGAGGCCCGCCGGCTGCCTGCGTGTCCATGCTGGAGGCCCGCCGGCTGCCTGCGTGTCCATGCTGGAGGCCCGCCGGCTGCCTGCGTGTCCATGCTGGAGGCCCGCATGCTGCCTGCGTGTCCATGCTGGAGGCCCGCCGGCTGCCTGCGTGTCCATGCTGGAGGCCCGCTGGCTGCCTGCGTGTCCATGCTGGAGGCCCGCCGGCTGCCTGCATGTACATGCTTGAGGCCCGCCGGCTGCCTGCGTGTCCATGCTGGAGGCCCGCCGGCTGCCTGCGTGTCCATGCTAAATGGGTGTGGATGGGGAGTGGATATGGGCGTGACTGTGAAATGGGTGTGGTTAGGGGGCATGGCCTGCGTGCCGCAAACTTTATCCCTCTTTTCCTTCTTTAAAAAGTTGGGAGGTATGGTCTACGCACATCCTCATGGTACCATCTTTTTTCCTCACAAGCATCAGCAGGGCCGCCTAGGGACTGCAGCTGTCACGGATCACTCCTGCTTCCTTCATGCTTCTGAGCATGTCTTTGGCGGCAGGTGGTATGGGCCTATACCTCTCCTTGATAGGTGGATGAGTGCCTGTTGGTATGTGATGTTGTACCCCCTTAATCCACCCAAAATCCAATGGGTGTTTGCTAAAGACCTGATCATACTCCTTGACAACCCTGTAGACCCCTTGTTTGTGATGTGCAGGTGTAGAGTCTGTGCCCACATGTAATTCTTGACACCACTTTTCTACTGGGTGCTGGGGCTATCACTGAGAGACTAACTAGGTTGATTTGAGGAACCTGTTGCATGGATGTCATCTGTATTAACTATAAACAGCTTGGCTAGGGTGGCATATCTGGGTAGTGTGACTTCCTCCTCCCCACAATTCAGCACTCGCACGGGCACTCTCCCCTTCTGGACATCAACCAGCCCTCTGGCCGTGAACACAGTGGGCCAATGCTCTGAGGCTAGGGGCTCTACCACTGCCTGGTAATCCTGTCCCTAGGAGCCTTACTGCTGCCCTACACCATATCATCATTTCACTTCGTGGGGGTGTGCCGCCCTGGCAAAACCAGGGTGTCAGAGGTCTGCATCCATGTTTTTGGTGCAGATCTCACACTCCCTTGGGGAGGTTCCCACACAAACACACACTAGCCAATCAGGCCCCACTCACCCCCTCCCCAGGAAAACGGGAGGGGGCAAAGAGGACCTTAGAAAGAGCAGAGCAGAGTGTGAGCTGAAGTCAGTCTGCAGGAGGAGAGAAGTCTGGAAGCAGCCCCTGTGTGGTGCTGGGGAAAGTGGTAGTCAGGGCCTCAGGAATAGGCCAGCCGCTTGTGGGACCCGAAGTGGACCGTAAGAGGGTAGTGGGCCCCCCTGGTGCCAGCTGTCGGGACGCAGTCCGGACCAGTGTGCAAAGCAGACGCAGACCTCGGGCAGGAAAAGAGCACCTGAATTACACACACGGGTGTGGGACCCGTCCTCACAGCAGCCGGCCGTGGGCACCAGTTACCAGCAACTTGGTTAATTCCTGGACTCGTGTCAGTTATTGCTTTATACTGTGAGTACTCCTGGACCACTCGGTCCAAGCCGAGGACTGCACCCATCACTCCCCAAACCACCACTTCCAATTGGGCCCCGGGACTACAACTCCCCTACCCGTGGAGGGGGTCCCACCTTGCTGCCCCACACCATCAGTCCCGGGCACGGTCCCCAGTGGCAGCGGCGGTGCCACCACCTTATCACCGCAACCCACGGGTGGCTTCATGGACAATTCCCCCTACCTGATCCCCTTTTATTGTGGAGCCTGGGATTACAGACCGGGTCACGCCACCGGGATACCTGCAGAACTTACCCCTTGGCCCGGATCTGAGTACCCCCCCTATCCCTGGGCGACACAGGGGCACTACAAGGGGGGCCACATCCATCACCCATACACCATCTATCTCACCTCCAGAGAGATTTACCTGTTGCCGCTGCAGGAGAGCTCGGATCTCACGTTTCAGGACTCTCTGCCGCCCTGCTCCTGCAGTCTCGGACAGCTGAGCAAGAACAACACTTCTCCCATACAATTCTCAATAACATTTGTGCCTAAAATGTTCTTCGGGTTCCGATCACTAGGGTCATTTTGTACTACTATGAGGCCTTGCCTTGGCAATTCTACCCGGCCCACCTTAATGGTGTTAGGACCAGGAGGACGGGTAGGCCCAGGAGGTGGATCCACTGGGCTGAACACCTCACCGAGGGCAAGGTGCCAGGTAGCCGGAGCACTACGGGTAGCAGGACAGTCCGTACAGAGGAGTGGCGTGAAGAAGTCCCTGGGACCACGGAGTCTGAGGGTAGTCCGGGTGACGGAGCTCAGGTTCGGAGGCCGAGGTGATGTCAGGCAGAATCCGGAACCAACGGAGCGAGGAGGTGGGTCACCACATGGATCCAGGGATCGGAGATGGTAGGGACTGACGAGATGGCGGACAGTCACCGTTCGGGGTTCTGGAATCGTCAGGACCGGTTGGCGAGACAGGAGCGACTCTACAAGAGAGATAGGTAAGTACGGAACAAGGCACAGGGAGACCTGACTCCTAGCTTAGCAAACACGAAGAACAGGCCCCGCCCACTTGGAAAGGAACCCCCTATATACCCTGTACCTGCATCTTCAATATCCTGTTGGAGGACGCTGGCCCTTTAAGAAAAGGTCAATGACCGCGCGCGCCCTAATGCGCATGCGCGAGGCCCGGGTGCCAGAAGCCAGAGCAGGATGCGGTGTACAGGAGGCAGGAGTGCCGGGCCGGCTCAGGACAGCAGACGGGCGCCGGGACCGGGGACCGGGTTGCCTGGAGGACGCAGGTGAGGGAGCATGGAGGCTGAGGAGCGGGGGACCGGGGAGCGTGGCACGGGAGCAGGGATGCGAGGTCCGGGAGCGGGGGAGCGTGGCAGAGGAGCCGGGGAGCGTGGCAGGGGAGCCGGGGAGCGTGGCAGAGGAATCGGGGAGCATGGCACGGGCACCAGGGAGCGTGAAAGTACCCCCCCACGCCCCCCTCCCCGCAACCGGGACAGGAAGGCACGTATCAGAGGAGTACCCACATTCTCCCGGGGTTCCCAGGACCTATCCTCAGGACCATACCCAGCCCAGTCCACCAGGAAGAACTGTCGGCCCCGTACGGTCTTCATGGCCACGATATCCCTTACCGCATAGATGTCATCATCAGCAATAGGAGGAGGAGCAGGGCTGGCAGCAGCGGAGAAGGGACCAAGGACAATCGGCTTGAGCAGGGAGACGTGGAAGGAGTTGGGTATTCTCATCGTGGCCGGGAGCTGCAGCTTGTAGGAGACCTCATTTATTTTGCCGATGACTTTAAACGGCCCGTTGTAGCGAGGGCCCAGCTTGTATGATGGTAACTTCAATCGGACATATTTGGAAGCAAGCCAGACCAGATCTCCTGGAGAGAAACACGGAGGATCCAGACGCCTTTTGTCCGCGTGTCTCTTCATCCGCAGGGAAGCACGTCCAAGGGATGTCTTGACAGAGTCCCAAATTGTTGAAAAGTCACGGACTACGGTATCAGCAGCAAGGACATCCGAGGAAGAAGATACAGGTAATGGGACGGAAGGCTGAAGTCCGTAAACGACATGGAAGGGAGAGCTGGAGGAGGACTCACTGATGTGATGGTTATGGGAGAATTCAGCCCAAGGAAGGAGCGTGGACCAGTTGTCGTGATGGGTGTTAACGTAGTGACGCAAGAAGGAGGTCAGGATCTGATTGACTCGTTCCACTTGGCCATTCGACTGAGGATAGTAGGCTGAAGAAAAGTCCAGAGCCACTGCCAGATGTTTGCAGAGGGCCCTCCAGAAGCGGGAGGTAAACTGAGTTCCTCTGTCGGACACAATGTGTGAGGGAAAGCCATGCAACCGGAAGATGTGCTGTATGTAGGCGTCAGCGAGTTCCTGGGCAGAGGGGAGTCTAGCCATAGGGATGAAATGAGCCATTTTGGAGAACCGATCCACCACGACCCATATGACTGTGTGTCCGGCGGACAAGGGCAAGTCTGTAATAAAGTCCATTGCAATGTGTTGCCACGGAACGGAGGGAATTGGCAGCGGCAGAAGGCGACCATATGGCAGGTGTTTGGGCGTCTTGTTCTGGGCACAAGAGGAGCAGGCTGAGACAAAAGACGCGACGTCCGTGCGAAGGGATAGCCACTAGTGATGAGCGAGCATGCTTGTCACTACTCGGTACTCGCACGAGTATCACTGTACTCGGGCTGCTCGGCGGGGACCGAGTAATCTCGCGATACTCGTGCTTTACTCGTGGTCTTCATTTCTGCATGTTGGCGCTCTTTTGAGAGCCAGCCCTCATGCAGGGATTGGCTGGCAGACCACTGCAATGCCACAGCCCTGTTAGTTGTGGAATTGCAGTGATTGGCCGGCCTGCACAGCGTCACCGAGCCTTTATATAGGCCGGCGCGCTGTGCTCTGCTCACAGCTATTCTGACAGTGAGTGTAGGGAGAGTGTCGCTGATTCAGGGAAAGCTTTGCGGCCCTTTATAGCTTTTTCAGTTGCAGGGCTGCAAACAGTGTGACCAAAAGTCCTTCTCAGGACTATTCTAGTTGTATACAGGCAGGCAGGGTATAGCCAGGTCGGCGTACAGTAGCAGAGTCCTTCTCAGGACTATTGTTGCTATATACAGGCAGGGTATAGCCAGGTCTGAATACAGGCTAGTGACCAAAAGAGTCCTTGTCAGGACTATTGTAGCAGTATACAGGCAGGCAGGCAGGCAGGGTAGTGGTGACCGTATACCAGCCTTCATATCTGGGGCTGGTGTACACAGTGTAAAACAGTCCAGATAGTGTCTGACTTGTCTGTACTGTAATTGTCGCTCCCCAAAAAAACCTGTTAGGTTATTATTGCGTCCGTGCTTGGTTTTTAAAACCGCACGTGTGTGCCTGTTGGTGGCAGCGTACAGGTGCACTGGTGTGCGTTTACCAAACTATTATATAACGCACAAGTGTAGTGTATAATACACGTCAGTCAGCAGTGGCTGATAGTGTCAGAGTTCTTAATTTTTGCTCCTAAAACCTGTGTTAGGTTATTATTGCGTCCGTGCTTGGTTTTTAAAACCGCACGTGTGTGCCTGTTGGTGGCAGCGTACAGGTGCACTGGTGTGCGTTTACCAAACTATTATATAACGCACAAGTGTAGTGTATAATACACGTCAGTCAGCAGTGGCTGATAGTGTCAGAGTTCTTAATTTTTGCTCCTAAAACCTGTGTTAGGTTATTATTGCGTCCGTGCTTGGTTTTTAAAACCGCACGGGTGTGCCTGTTGGTGGCAGCGTACAGGTGCACTGGTGTGCGTTTTTACCAAACTATTATATAACGCACAAGTGTAGTGTATAATACACGTCAGTCAGCAGTGGCTGATAGTGTCAGAGTTCTTAATTTTTGCTCCTAAAACCTGTGTTAGGTTATTATTGCGTCCGTGCTTGGTTTTTAAAACCGCACGTGTGTGCCTGTTGGTGGCAGCGTACAGGTGCACTGGTGTGCGTTTTTACCAAACTATTATATAACGCACAAGTGTAGTGTATAATACACGTCAGTCAGCAGTGGCTGATAGTGTCAGAGTTCTTAATTTTTGCTCCTAAAACCTGTGTTAGGTTATTATTGCGTCCGTGCTTGGTTTTTAAAACCGCACGTGTGTGCCTGTTGGTGGCAGCGTACAGGTGCACTGGTGTGCGTTTTTACCAAACTATTATATAACGCACAAGTGTAGTGTATAATACACGTCAGTCAGCAGTGGCTGATAGTGTCAGAGTTCTTAATTTTTGCTCCTAAAACCTGTGTTAGGTTCTTAGTGCGTCCGTGCTTGCATTTAAAAACCGCACGTGTGTGCCTGTCGGTGGCAGCGTACAGGTGCACTTGTGTGCAATTTCCAGAAACTTTGATATAACGCACAAGTAGTGAATATACACGTCAGCAGTGCACAGCATTGCAAAATGCGCAAGGGCATTGGCAAGGAACAAGGAAGTGGACGTGATGGTGGTGCAGGCAGAGGCCGAGGTCGTGGGCAAGCTCTAATTTCGCCACAACAAAGGGCCACATCTAGTCGCTCGCACGTCCTGTCCCAAATTCTTGGGGACCGCAGCAGTACACCGCTCTTGAACCAAGACCAGTGTCAACAGGTTGTTAGTTGGATAGCGGATAATGCTTCCAGTCAGATTGGCACCACCACAAACACTCTGTCTTCCACACGGTCAAGTGTCAGTAGCCGTGATACTGCACCGCACATTTCTGAACCTGATCCTCCTTCCTACCACCAGGCTGAGTACACGTCCTCCTCGGACATTAATGATCCCACACTTGGACACTCGGAAGAGCTGTTCACGTTTCCATTCACACATTCTGGCCTCTCGCCAGCTCATATTGAAGTGGGTCATGAGGAGATCGTCTGTACAGATGGCCAAATATTTGAGCAGCCACGTTCTCACGAAGTTGGCAACGTGTCTCAACAAGTGGTGGACGATGATGAGACACAATTGTCAGCAAGTCAGGAGGAGGAGCAGGGTGCGGAAGAGGAAGACGACGTGGTGGATGATCCAGTAACTGACCCAACCTGGCAGGAGGATATGCAGAGCGAGGACAGCAGTGCACAGGGGGAGGGAGGCGTAGCATCACAACAGGCAGTAAGAAGCAGGGTGGTGGCCCCAGGCAGAAGTCAGGCAACCGTTCCCCGGAACAACACGACGACACAAGGTGCCTGTACAAATGTTAGGTCTTCACGAGTCTGGCAGTTTTTTAAGTTGGATCCAGATGATTCAAAAAAGGCCATTTGCAACACCTGCCGTGCCAGCATCAGCAGGGGTACCAAAACTAGCAGCCTGACCACCACCAGCATGATCAGGCACATGTCAGCCAAGCACCCGACTTTGTGGGAAGTACAACAGAGTCGAGGAGCAGTGCTTGCTGATGTCACTGCTACGTCTTCGCTGGTTGTGCATGCGAGCCAATCCTCTGTCCATGCTGCCTGCGAACAAGCCTCCTCCACTCCTGCACCTGCAGTTGCCTACGCAGAAAGAACACCATCATCAAGCACGTCCTTGTCCCAGCGCAGCGTTCAGTTATCCATTCAGCAAACCTTTGAACGCAGGCGCAAATACACTGCCAACACCCCACATGCCACAGTTCTAAATGCTAACATTTCGCGACTGCTTGCGCTGGAAATGTTGCCTTTTAGGCTGGTGGAGACAGAAGCATTCCGTGACCTGATGGCGGCAGCTGTCCCACGTTACTCGGTCCCCAGCCGCCACTATTTCTCCCGGTGTGCCGTCCCCGCGTTGCATAACCACGTGTCACAAAACATCACACGTGCCCTGAACAACGCTGTTTCACCCAAGGTCCACCTAACCACAGACACGTGGACAAGTGCTTGTGGGCAAGGCCGCTACATCTCGTTGACGGCACACTGGGTTAATATTGTGGAAGCTGGGACCCAGTCTGAGCGAGGGACGGAACACGTCCTTCCCACACCAAGGTTTGCAGGCCCTACCTCAGTCAGTGTTTCACCCACACTCTACAGCTCCGGAATGTCATGCTCTTCAGCCTCCTCCTCCTCCTGCGCATCCTCATCCACTGTGCCCTCCACACCAGTCACAAGCTGGAAGCACTGCAGCACTGCCTCGGCGAAGCGGCAACAGGCTGTGCTGAAGCTAATCTGCATAGGTGACAAACCCCACAATGCAGAAGAGCTGTGGACAGCTCTGAAACAGCAGGCAGATCACTGGCTCACACCTCTGAACCTAAAGCCAGGAAAGGTCGTTTGTGACAATGGCCGGAACCTGGTGGCGGCTTTGAGGCGAGGCCAGCTGACACATGTTCCATGCGTGGCCCATGTGCTCAACCTCGTGGTTCAGCGGTTTATAAAGTCATACCCAGAGCTGTCTGATCTGCTGGTAAAAGTTCGCCGCCTGTCTGCACATTTTCGAAAGTCACCTACTGCTTCAGCCGGCCTTGCCGGCTTTCAGCGCAGTTTGCATCTTCCGGCTCACAGACTGGTGTGTGATGTCCCCACGCGTTGGAATTCAACTCTGCACATGTTGGTCAGGATATGTGAGCAGAAGAGGGCAGTTGTTGAGTACCTGCATCACCTAAGCCGTCGGGAAATGGGTCAAACTCCACACATAACACCTGAGGAGTGGAGATGGATGTCAGACCTATGTACCATCCTCCAAAACTTTGAGGACTCCACCAAGATGGTGAGTGGTGATGACGCCATTATTAGCGTCACCATACCGCTACTCTGCCTTCTAAAACGGTCCCTGCTGAAAAACAAACATGATGCATTGCAGGCGGAGCGCGATGAGTTGCAGCAAGAAACAGTAGTGGGTGTGGGTGATAACACACAGCCCAGCCTCGTCTCATCACAACGTGCAGTGGAGGACTATGACGAGGAGGAGGATGAAGACATGGAGCAACTCTCCGGCCAAATTGAGGATATGACATGCACACCAGTCATATCCTCGGTTCAGCGTGGCTGGCCAGAGGACAGGGTAGATGAGGAGGAGGAGGAGGAGGAGGAGGACAGCATGTTCAGTCATCTTGTTGGTCAGGCTACTGAAGTCCTGGCTGTTAAGAGTCTGGCGCACATGGCTGACTTTATGGTAAGCTGCCTGTCTCGTGACCCTCGCGTTAAGAACATCTTGGCCGACAATCATTACTGGTTGGTAACACTGTTAGACCCACGCTACAAGGAGAACTTTTTGTCTCTTATTCCCGTGGAGGAGAGGTCAACCAAAATGCAGCAGTTTCGGAAGGCCATACTCACGGAAGTAGGCAAAGCATTCCCCTCACAAAACGCTAGCGGCATAGGTCAGGAATCAGTGGACAACCGAGGCGTACAGCCGAGAGAGGCACAAGTCCAATCCGCCAGAGGTAGGGGAACAGTCTTTAAGATGTGGGACAGTTTTCTCAGCCCCTCACGTACCACAGCCCCTGAGGTGCGGGGTAGTGCCACAAGAAATCCTAAGTTTGCCCAGATGCTGAAGGAGTACCTTGCAGATCGAACAACTGTACTCCGACATTCCTCTGTGCCTTACAATTATTGGGTATCCAAGCTGGACACGTGGCATGAATTGGCTCTCTACGCCTTGGAAGTCCTGGCCTGCCCTGCTGCTAGCGTTTTGTCAGAGCGTGTTTTTAGTGCCGCAGGTGGAATCATTACAGATAAACGCACCCGCCTGTCAACTGAAAATGCTGACAGGCTGACTCTGATAAAGATGAACAAGGGTTGGATTGGGCCAGACTTCACCACACCACCAGCAAATGAGAGCGGAGTTTAAAGTTTGCCATGTACCTCCACTCACCCATGGGTACACTTCTCGACTTTGGATAATCGCTGGACTGCTCCTCCTTCTCCTCATGCGCCATCATGATGACCGTTACAATAGTTAGGTCTTTGTTTCAGGTATACCCCCAGTGGTAAATTTTTTCGCCCATTCTTTGCAGAATGGACATTACAACGACAGGAGACCCGCTCCTTTGCAATGGGAACAATGTTTTGAGGCCCTCATGCACGTCTCTACCCAGGGACAACGTGGAGCCTCCCAATTTTTGGCTGCCCTGCCTAAGGGCTATACTGAAATACACCCACTTCCTTACAATGGGCACTTCAGGTTTACAGGCCATCATGCACGTCTCTATCCAGGGACAATGTGGAGCCTCCCAATTTTTGGCTGCCCTGGCAAAGGGCTATACTGAAATAGACCCACTTCCTTACAATGGGCACTTCAGGTTTACAGGCCATCATGCACGTCTCTATCCAGGGACAATGTGGAGCCTCCCAATTTTTGGCTGCCCTGGCAAAGGGCTATACTAAAATAGACCCACTTCCTTACAATGGGCACTTCAGGTTTACAGGCCATCATGCACGTCTCTATCCAGGGACAATGTGGAGCCTCCCAATTTTTGGCTGCCCTGGCAAAGGGCTATACTAAAATAGACCCACTTCCTTACAATGGGCACTTCAGGTTTACAGGCCATCATGCACGTCTCTATCCAGGGACAATGTGGAGCCTCCCAATTTTTGGCTGCCCTGGCAAAGGGCTATACTGAAATAGACCCACTTCCTTACAATGGGCACTTCAGGTTTACAGGCCATCATGCACGTCTCTATCCAGGGACAATGTGGAGCCTCCCAATTTTTGGCTGCCCTGGCAAAGGGCTATACTAAAATAGACCCACTTCCTTACAATGGGCACTTCAGGTTTACAGGCCATCATGCACGTCTCTATCCAGGGACAATGTGGAGCCTCCCAATTTTTGGCTGCCCTGGCAAAGGGCTATACTGAAATAGACCCACTTCCTTACAATGGGCACTTCAGGTTTACAGGCCATCATGCACGTCTCTATCCAGGGACAATGTGGAGCCTCCCAATTTTTGGCTGCCCTGGCAAAGGGCTATACTGAAATAGACCCACTTCCTTACAATGGGCACTTCAGGTTTACAGGCCATCATGCACGTCTCTATCCAGGGACAATGTGGAGCCTCCCAATTTTTGGCTGCCCTGGCAAAGGGCTATACTAAAATAGACCCACTTCCTTACAATGGGCACTTCAGGTTTACAGGCCATCATGCACGTCTCTATCCAGGGACAATGTGGAGCCTCCCAATTTTTGGCTGCCCTGGCAAAGGGCTATACTGAAATAGACCCACTTCCTTACAATGGGCACTTCAGGTTTACAGGCCATCATGCACGTCTCTATCCAGGGACAATGTGGAGCCTCCCAATTTTTGGCTGCCCTGGCAAAGGGCTATACTGAAATAGACCCACTTCCTTACAATGGGCACTTCAGGTTTACAGGCCATCATGCACGTCTCTATCCAGGGACAATGTGGAGCCTCCCAATTTTTGGCTGCCCTGGCAAAGGGCTATACTGAAATAGACCCACTTCCTTACAATGGGCACTTCAGGTTTACAGGCCATCATGCACGTCTCTATCCAGGGACAATGTGGAGCCTCCCAATTTTTGGCTGCCCTGGCAAAGGGCTATACTAAAATAGACCCACTTCCTTACAATGGGCACTTCAGGTTTACAGGCCATCATGCACGTCTCTATCCAGGGACAATGTGGAGCCTCCCAATTTTTGGCTGCCCTGGCAAAGGGCTATACTGAAATAGACCCACTTCCTTACAATGGGCACTTCAGGTTTACAGGCCATCATGCACGTCTCTATCCAGGGACAATGTGGAGCCTCCCAATTTTTGGCTGCCCTGGCAAAGGGCTATACTGAAATAGACCCACTTCCTTACAATGGGCACTTCAGGTTTACAGGCCATCATGCACGTCTCTATCCAGGGACAATGTGGAGCCTCCCAATTTTTGGCTGCCCTGGCAAAGGGCTATACTGAAATAGACCCACTTCCTTACAATGGGCACTTCAGGTTTACAGGCCATCATGCACGTCTCTATCCAGGGACAATGTGGAGCCTCCCAATTTTTGGCTGCCCTGGCAAAGGGCTATACTAAAATAGACCCACTTCCTTACAATGGGCACTTCAGGTTTACAGGCCATCATGCACGTCTCTATCCAGGGACATTGGTGAACCTCACAATTTTGGACTGCCCTGGCAAAGGAAAATACTACAAAGACTCACTTCCTCAAAATGGGCACATTAGACTCAAGAGGCCTTCATGTACGTCTCTTCTCAGGGACATCGGAGTGCCACACAATGTTTTCACGTAAAATCTTTCATGTATTAATCTCAAAAAGTAACATACACCAGCTCTATCTCACTATTGGGTATGTGCCCTTAACATTTCTGCCATGAAAAATCATTTTGGGGTCATTTTGGAAGGTTTTCTGGTGAGTCCGTAAAAATGGCGTAAAACGCGGACAAAATTGTTCACAGCTGTGACTTTTGAGTGATAAATGCTTCAAGGGGTCTTCCCCATGCTGTTGCCATGTCATTTGAGCACTCTTCTGAGACTTTTGTGCCATTTTTAGGGTTTCTCCATGCTGCCGGGAGGTCATTTCACAAAAATACTCGGGTCTCCCATAGGATAACATTGGGCTCGTTGCTCGGGCCGAGTACACGAGTATCTTGGGAGGCTCGGCCCGAGCTTCGAGCACCCGAGCTTTTTAGTACTCGCTCATCACTAATAGCCACCAGTAGTGATGTACAATTGTACTATATGTTCTCTTCTGACCAGCATGGCCGGCTATTTTCGAGGCATGGCCCCAATGCAACACATTTTGTCTGTCAGTTTCAGAGACATAGGTCTTCCCGGGCGGTATCTGGGCCAGAGTGACAGGAGCCACCGGAATGATTTTACTTGGGCAGATGATGGGCTGGGATGTCTCCTCCTCCTGTTCCATGGGCACGAATGACCTGGACAAGGCATCTGCTCGCACATTCTTATCCGCGGGCCGAAAATGGAGCTGAAAATCGAACCTGGCAAAGAACAAGGACCACCTGGCTTGTCGTGGCTTCAGTCGCTGAGCAGACCGCAGATATTCCAGGTTCTTGTGGTCTGTGTAAATGATCACGGGGTACACTGCTCCCTCCAGAAGGTAGCGCCATTCTTCCAGAGCTAGTTTGACTGCTAATAGCTCTCGGTCACCGATGGTGTAGTTGCGTTCAGGCGCTGAGAAGCTCTTGGAGAAGAAACCGCAAGTAACCATCTTCCCGGAGGAGGACTTCTGCATGAGCACTGCTCCGGCTCCAGAGGAGGAGGCATCCACCTCCAAGGTGAACTGTCGGTTTAACTCAGGACGGTGGAGCACAGGAGAGGAAGCAAATGCCCGTTTCAGGGAGCCAAACGCGGCGTCGGCCGCAGGTGACCAGTCCTTTGGATTAGCCCCCTTCTTGGTCAAGGCAGAGAGAGGCGCAGTCAGGGCAGAGAAGTGAGGGATGAACTGACGGTAATAGTTCGCAAATCCAAGAAACCGTTGAATTGCCTTCAGTCCGGAAGGAGGGGGCCAGTTGAGAATAGAAGAGACCTTCGCTGGGTCCATCTGCAGGCCGGTATCGGAGATTACATAACCCAGGAAGGGAAGAGAAGACTGCTCGAAGACACACTTCTCGTACTTGGCGTACAGACGATACTCTCTCAGTCTTTGTAGTACCAGCTGCACGTTCTCTCTGTGGGTCTGGAGGTCCGGAGAGAAGACCAGGATGTCATCCAGATATACCACCACACAGACGTAGAGAAGGTCCCGGAACACGTCGTTCACTAATTCTTGAAAGACTGCCGGTGCGTTACACAGGCCGAAGGGCATCACACAATACTCGTAGTGCCCATCGCGAGTGTTAAATGCGGTCTTCCATTCGTCCCCAGAGCGGATGCGGACCTGGTTGTAGGCACCATGAAGATCCAACTTGGTAAACACATGAGCTCCTCTAAGCCGATCAAACAATTCGGGGATGAGCGGCAGGGGGTATTTATTCTTTACGGTGATTTGGTTTAATCCCCGGTAGTCAATGCATGGGCGCAGGTCGCCCTCTTTCTTCTTAACGAAGAAGAAGCCTGCTCCAGCAGGAGAGGAGGATCTCTGGATGAATCCCCTTGCCAGGTTCTCAGTGATGTAAGCAGACATGGCTCTTGTTTCAGCAGGGGACAAAGGATATATCCGTCCTCGAGGTGGTGTAGTTCCCGGGAGTAGGTCGATGGCACAGTCGTAAGGACGATGTGGCGGCAGTACCTCTGACTCCTTTTTATCAAAGACGTCCGCGAAGGACCAATAGGCCGAAGGCAGTCCTGGTAGGGACTCCGGAACCGGAGGTCGTCGGATGGGCTGTATGGACTTCAGGCAGTTCTCGTGGCAAGAGGAGCCCCATCGGGTAATTTCACCAGTACACCAGCTGACCGACGGTTCGTGTGTCCGTAACCAGGGGAGTCCCAGCAGGATTTGATGAGACATGTGTGGGAGGACGTAGAGAGTGATGTTCTCGGTGTGCAGGGCACCGATACGTAGTTCTACTGGCTTGGTAATCCACGAGATGGTGTCAGAGAGGGGTCTCCCATCTACAGAGGCAATCACGAGGGGTTTGTCGAGTGGAGTAACCGGCACCTGGTACTTGTCCACCGTGGCCTGCTGGATGAAATTGCCTGCTGCCCCGGAATCGAGGTACGCCTCTGCCGTGAACCGCGTCTCTCCCGTTGTCACTTGAACAGTCCACGTAACCGGGTCTGAGAGAGTCCCAGCACCTAGGGTGGCCTCTCCTACCAACCCTAGGCTTTGGAGTTTCCCGGCCTCTCTGGACAGGAACGTAGCAGGTGAGTGCCCTCTCCGCAGTAGAAGCAGAGACCCTTGGCGAGTCGTTCTGATCGGCGTTGTTCGGACTGCTGCAAACGATCAATCTGCATGGGTTCGTGGACAGAGACGCCAGACGATGCCGACTGAGGTACGACGGGCTTCTGCGGAGGAGAGGAATGCCGTATCGGACATCTCTCGTGGGACACCTCTTTGGATCGTTCCTGAAAACGGAGGTCAACGCGGGTGGCTAGTGCAATCAGGGCATCCAGAGTGGAAGGAACATCGCGGCCTGCCAGCTCGTCCTTAATACGACTGGAGAGTCCTTCCCAGAAGGCGGCGGTGAGGGCCTCATTGTTCCACCCCAATTCTGAGGCCAAGGTGCGAAAGAGGATGGCATATTGGCCCACCGTCAAGGTCCCCTGACGTAGCCTGAGGAGTGATGAGGCGGACGCGGCGGCACGTCCGGGTTCGTCAAAGGTGGTTCTAAACGCCTGCAGGAATTCCTGGATGTTAATAGTTACAGGGTCCTCCCTCTCCCACAAGGGGTTCATCCAGGCCAGTGCCTCACCCTCTAGATGGGACATCACAAACGCCACCTTGGCTTGGTCGGAGGCAAACAGGTGCGGAAGCAGCTTAAAGTGGAGGGAGCACTGATTCAAGAATCCTCTGCAGGTCTTAGGATCTCCGGCATATCGGGGTGGAGAGGCCAAGCGGAGTTTAGAGGCTTCTGAGGAAGCCGCCACTGGAACTGCGGCCGTGGACTGTGCTGTTGAAGCCTGAGATGCCAGGGACGAGGCAGTTGCTTGCAGCGTGTTCAGGCGGGTATCCACAGAGGACATGAAGGCCAGCATGCGGGACTGAGTCTCGCGCTGTCGTCCGAGTTCCTGCAGCAAGTTGCCCAGCTGGGCCGCTAGTGCTTCGGCGGGATCCATGGCCTGTTCTTACTGTTAGGACCAGGAGGACGGGTAGGCCCAGGAGGTGGATCCACTGGGCTGAACACCTCACCGAGGGCAAGGTGCCCGGTAGCCGGAGCACTACGGGTAGCAGGACAGTCCGTACAGAGGAGTGGAGTGAAGAAGTCCCTGGGACCACGGAGACTCTGAGGGTAGTCCGGGTGACGGAGCTCAGGTTCGGAGGCCGAGGTGATGTCAGGCAGAATCCGGAACCAACGGAGCGAGGAGGTGGGTCACCACACGGATCCAGGGATCGGAGATGGTAGGGACTGACGAGATGGCAGACAGTCACCGTTCGGGGTTCTGGAATCGTCAGGACCGGTTGGCGAGACAGGAGCGACTCTACAAGAGAGATAGGTAAGTACGGAACAAGGCACAGGGAGACCTGACTCCTAGCTTAGCAAACACGAAGAACAGGCCCCGCCCACTTGGAAAGGAACCCCCTATATACCCTGTACCTGCATCTTCAATATCCTGTTGGAGGACGCTGGCCCTTTAAGAAAAGGTCAATGAACGCGCGCCCTAATACGCATGCGCGAGGCCCGGGTGCCAGGAGCCAGAGCAAGATGCGGTGTACAGGAGGCAGGAGTGCCGGGCCGGCTCAGGACAGCAGACGGGCGCCGGGACCGGGGACCGGGTTGCCTGGAGGACGCAAGTGAGGGAGCATGGAGGCTGAGGAGCGGGGGACTGGGGATCGTGGCACGGGAGTGGGGATGCGAGGTCCGGGAGCGGGGGAGCGTGGCAGAGGAGCCGGGGAGCGTGGCAGAGGAGCCGGGGAGCGTGGCAGGGGAGCAGGGAGCGTGGCAGGGGAGCCGGGGAGCGTGGTAGGGGAGCCGGGGAGCATGGCACGGGCACCGGGGAGCGTGACAAATGGTCCCCTCCTTGAACCCGATTTGAGTCACAGGTAACCCGTTGACGGCATAGATGGTAAGGCTGTCATCTGGTGGGTTAGGTTCATCATCAAGTCAAAATTTCTTATATAGTACATACATAGGAAATAGTCGTTACCTGGGAGCCGGTATCGAGAAGTGCAGAGGTCGGGATCCCATCCAGTGTGATGGAACCGATGGGCCATCCCCCCACATACTGCTCTCTCCAGTCTGCTGGGCCTTGGCAATTTATTCCTGGGGATTGGCCCTTGGCCCCAGGGGTTGTCCATTTAAAGGACAGCTTCTAGCATAGTGGCCGGTCTTGTTACATTTATAACAAACAGGTGGTCCATACCGGTCGCTGCTCCGTCCTTTATATGCCGAGGTCCGCTTCCTCATCCAGGGGACGTCCTCCGGGCAGTCAGCCAGTTGGATTTCCCTCAACTCGATCCTCGATTTGAGCTGCATCGCCTCCAGAATTCTGGCGACATCATTACTCAATTGCTGTACCTGGGCAGACAAATCCCATGTTTCGCTCCCAGACGTTGTTAAAGCAGTGGGCTCTGGCAGTGCCAGGGCAGGGGGCTTCACTTACATCGGATACGTTCCAGCTTGCCAGGACGGGAGTGGGGAGTCAGTAGCAAAGTCTAAAGGGTACTTTACACGCTGCGATATCGGTACTGATATCGCTAGCGAGTGTACCCACCCCCGTCGGTTGTGCGTTATGCGCAAATCGCTGCCCGTGGCGCACAACACCCTTCACATGGACTTACCGTCCCTGCGACGTCGCTGTTGCCAGCGCGTCTTTTCTAAGTGGGCGGTTCGTACGGCGTCACAGCGACGTCACACGGGAGCCGTCCAATAGCAGAGGAGGGACGGAAATGAGCGACCGGAACATGCAGTCTACCTCCTTCCTTCCTCATTGCCAGTGGACGGAGGTAAGGAGATGTTCGTTTCTCCTGTGGTGTCACACGTAGCGATGTGTGCTGCCGCAGGAACAACGAACAACATCGCTACTATCCAGACAACGTTTTTTCATAAATAAACAACCTCTCTCAGACAACCGATTTTTGCCTATTTTGCGATCGTTTAAGGTCGATCCAGCCTGTCACACGCTGCGATGTCGCTAACGACGCCAGATGTGCATCACAGACACCGTGACCCTGAAGATATATTGTTAGCAATGTCGCAGCGTGTAAATGGCCCTTAAGGCAGGATGTTCCAGGGCCCACAGCCGGAGTTGTTTGCGGTCCTCTACTGACTCTAAGGGGTACTTTACACGCTGCGACATCGCTAGCATCGGCTAGCGATGCCGAGCGCGATAGTACCCGCCCCCGTCGCACATGCGATATGTGGTGATTGCTGCCGTAGCGAACATTATCGCTACGGCAGCGTGACACGCACATACCTGCTCGGCGACGTCGCTGTAACTGCCGAACTATCCCTCCTTCAAGGGGGAAGTGCGTTCGGCGTCACAGCGACGTCACCACGACGTCACTTATCTGCCGGCCAATAGAAGCGGAAGGGCGGAGATGAGCGGGACATAACATCCCACCCACCTTCTCCCTTCCGCATTGCCGTCGGGACGCAGGTAAGGAGATGTTTGTCGCTTCTGCGGGTTTACACACAGCGATGTGTGGAGCTGCAGGAACGACAAACAACATCGTACCTGCGGTCGACCCTACATTATGGAAATGTACGACGCTACACAGATCACCGATTTTCGACACTTTTGCGATTGTTTATCGTCGCACTTAGGATTTACCCGTTGCGATGTCACTACCGGCGCCGGATGTGCGTCACTAACAACGTGACCCCGACGATATTTCGGAAGCGATGTTGCAACGTGTAAAGTACCCCTTAGCCTTGCAGGAATTGCTCCACCAGCATCTTGTTCCCCTCCGGCTCTCCAATATTGTTGGTCAGTCGCAGGGTCCGCAGCGCCGCTTGTAGCTTTAAGGTGTATTCTCTAATGCTGCCTTGGGGCCGTTGTGTGCAGCTGTAGAACCTCATCCTGCGGGTGCGGGTCTCAAAGGCAGCTCCCAGCCTTCGGAAGATGGCGGGTACTGAAAGCCGGTCTGTCTCAGTCCATATCTCCACTTCCAATTCGGCAGTGCCGGTTGCTGCTCGAGCACTAGAGACTCCCGCTGCCGTCCGGTTAGGGCATACATATCAAGCACTTTGCATATTTTCCTCTTGAATCCCTGCAGCGCTTCTGGCCGGCCATCATACTGTGGGAGCTAGGCGGCCCCCGGCACATAGGGCAAGGTTATGGGCATTTTTGGGACAACCGCCTCTGGTCCCAGTGCCGCCACTCCTGCAGCCGGAGCAGCGTCCGCCGCACCAGCATTACCCTGGTCAGGCGGAGGCAGCGCCGCCTCACTTCCATCATCTGGCGTTGACATCTTTGCCCGCCCCCTTGGTTTTCACTCAGCACTCCTTCGCGCGCTGTGGCCCTCTGGGAACTTCCGGTTCCAGCCCAGCACTCAGGACAAAGGGCGGGGCTTCCGCTTTGCGCGCTTTCATGGGGAAGATGGCGTTTTGGCGCAAAAAGATGGAATTGGCGAGAAGAGGAATTTTGACTTGCGGTTTTCGGCTTCAAGGCGCACATCACCCTGGTGAGTGGGTCCTGCTCAGATCCTTTTCGTGACGCCAGAAGTTTTGAGGTGTGCCGCCCCCGCGTCAGCAGCCGGGCTACTCGGATCCGGATCTGCGGTGGCTCGAGGGGTCTACGGACCTGAGGGTCGTGCGGCCACTCAAATAAAGGAGGGGCTATGTACAGGGGATGGTGTGGAAAGTTTGTGACGCCACTCATGGTGTGTGGTACGGGTGAAGTACCACTGCTGCAGCTGGGAGTACCTGGTGGCGATGGTGTGGGCAGCTAGTTGTTTAACCCCTCCATGGGTAGGGGGGATGCCCTGGGATTCGGTGATAGTGGCGGGGAGGTAGCGTCGGGCCGGTAAGGGTTAATTGCATACTTACTCAGTCCAATTACGCTGACGCTGACAACTGTGGTAAACCAAAGTTCTTGATGCCACTGCAGCAGGGAGGGAGCACGCCTGGATCCCGTGCCCATTGGTGTTGCTTGTTAGCCTGTGACCTTGACTTTGGCACCTCTTTTCTGTAGTTGGTGCCTTTTCCCTTAAAACTAAACGGGTCCTGCTCACCCATATGGCTAACAGAGTGAGCTTGCTCTCCCGGATCACGCTTGGGATTTTCTGGACTAGGCAGTGGGAAAGTCCTATCCCCCTCGTTGTGCTAGTACCCCGATTTTGGAGCGGGTGGAGAATGGATCTTGAAGGCTCCGTCCTCGTCGGGTGAATTACCAGGACGCCTGAAGCTACTTCCTGGCCTAGGATCCACATACCCCGTTGTGCCCTGGCCCCTGCCCGGTGATGGCACAAGGCCGCCGGCTGTCCTCCTCGACAGTCCGTGCCCCTTGTCACGATCCCCTGCGACCGGGGTCCAGCTCCTTCCAGGCCCAGACCAACATCTGCCACCTAGTATACCAAGGAACCCAGCTCCTCACCTCCTCTTACTTTCACCTCCAACACTACACTCAGACTGTCTCCTCACACTCCTGACCTCCCCTTAACTAACCCCCCAAGTGGCCAACCCTGTTCCCTTCGGGCTGTCCACTGGTGTGTCTGGTGGGTGTGGTGCAGAGTGTTCCTAGGGTTTTGATTAGCTTGTTCTTAGCAACACCAAAGGTCAGGGACCCGTAACCAAGGAGGAGGTGGATATCATGCAGAAGGGTAGATTGCACAATACCCTGTCACGACCTGATAGGCCAGGGCGTCACATAAAGATAAAAAGACAACAAAATATGGATACGTCTGATTTTTTAAGCTGATACTGCTTAGGAGAAATAATCAGTCTGGATATATTACGTCTTGTGAAAACAAGTAGGACAAAGCTTTTCCGATGTGCGGTTGGGAGTACATACAACACTAGGAGACATCCGATTTGTCATCTCTGACGGCAGTTCCCCTTTTATATTCATGGTAATTTCACTATGAGCGTCGTCACTGGTTGTGTAATCGCCCAGCGTGCCTGTTGGATTCCCTGCCATGTGTTCAGAACTCGTTTCGGGCTCTTCCTCAGTGAGGTGTAAATCTGTATCTGGCACCCCCCTCCAAGTGCAGCCAACAAGCAGACGCCACCGCGCCATTTGATGACTGTGACTTTTCTCATTCATCTCCTGTCAGAGCTTCTCCTGACCTGCAGCAGGGCCGCGGGCCAATTGAGTCTGTTACATGTGTTCGGAGTGAGAATTGGATGACGCTGTGGGCAGAGGGTGCCGTGGAACTCACACTAATAAAGCAGAATAAAATCATTCTCACTGACGGATCGGGGGTAATCTGAGAGCTGACAAAAGGGAGGCTTCTCCATCGGGTAAATCAATCTGCAACCCTGCGTCCAGCTTCTCTGCTAATTATACCTATTGGAGAATGTTGTGGAGCATAGATCCAGGTAAAGAAATGACAGCGTCCATCAGGGAGCAATCTATACACCCAGAGCACTTCATCTCAGCAGCTAATGACATGACTTCAGGAACACATGATGACATGATGAAGCATGTTCCTATAGATCTACAGGACATAAAGGAACATAGACAAATGGGGAACGGCCCATAATGCAGTTCTATAAATGCAGAGAGCACTACAACCCCCAACATGACACGACCACTGGACATGACCACAAAACTATTCTATTATGCATTATATCTGGAACACTACAACGCCAAGCATGATCAAAACATTATATGGATATGCAATCAGCCACTTCACAGAGGAAGAGAGCAGGGTCTCTAGTGCCTCCTATTGAAAGGAGCAATAGAAAAGCCCATATCGACCCATTAAAGGGCCTTGCTAAGGAGCCATACCAAAACCCCTATTTACAGACGTGTCAAGGTTTTTGTCCTTGTCAAAGGCTTCTCACCCACTCATCCAATTCTCCTGGGATGTACTGATCTGCGGCAAAGCCCTCGAAGCACATGTCTGCACATGGTGTTTCTATGTTGCTTTATATCAAAAGACATGTGCCAGGTCTGTTAAAAGGGTAAATATTAACTTTTAGGATTAGTACTTCCAAAAGTTGGATCTGGAGTCCCTGCTCTCCTCCTCTTTGAAGAGCCTATTTACGTAGTTGTCGCGGGCGGAGGAGGGGACGCTGCGCTCTCCCACTGCTCGGGTCCGGCCGCTGCTGCTGCGGCTGCCGCTGCCGCTGCCGCTGCGGCTGCCGCTGCTCGGTGGTGGCTCGAGCGGTGGGCCGGATCCCGGGGACTCGAGCGGCGCTCCTCGCCCGTGAGTGAAAAGGGTGGGGATTGATTGTTCGTGACGCCACCCACGGTTGTGGTGAGGTTGGTGACACCACCGCTGCTCTGGACGGGGGATCCCGGGAGCGATGACAGGGAGCAGCCTTGATGTTAGTTCTCCCCTCCGTGGGTAGGGGGTTGGTTGTCCCGGGGCCCGGTGATGGGGTAGGGATGGATTGCAGGCGGGTTACGGGGCCTGGTGAGGTGCAGGGTCACGGGGGCAGCGCTGTGCTGCACGGCACGGTGGTACTCACTCAGCCAATGATGTACACAGAGTCTCCGGTAAAACAAACGGCTGGATGGACGGGTCCCACAAACGGCTGCGGTGTTTCTCCTCCCGGCAGGTTGATGGTGACTGCCTTTCCCTGCACCTGTGTAACGTGTATGGTTCCAATGGGTTCCCACCGGTAACCCGCTCCCCAGCTTGGATGGGTGCTGAAGGAGCCCCTTTTGCCCACAGGCTCTGGCCCTGGGAACTTTAGCCTTGGCGGTGACTGTGTTTCCCTCTAACGGTTGGACGGTTGCCTTCTGTCGGGACTTGGCTGCTGGGAAACCCAGGAGGTTCCCTTCGCTAACGGAGTTGGCAAATTCACGGCGACTCCTAGCCTTGCCGGGGTCCGTAGGCCCCTGCCTGACGGTGCTGGCTTCTCTTTGCGTACCGGTCCGGTACCGCCGGGCCACCGCCCATCCACGGTCCTTACGGTTAGCTCCAATAGGCCACTCCTGCAGACGGTCACCACCGTCCGCCAACCTTGCTGATCTGTCCGGGCCACACACCCGGACCAACTTCAGGCTGCTTAACTGCCACTTTCCTCCTTTCTCAACTCTCCTCAAAACTCATCTGCCTTACTTTTCCCGCCTCCAGGACTGTGAACTCCTCGGTGGGCGGGGCCAACCGCCTGGCACACCCCCCTGGTGTGGAAATCAGCCCCTGGAGGAAGGCAACAAGGGTTTTTGTCTGACTTTGGTGTGCCTGACCGGGAGTGTGGGGTGTGTAGGTGTTGTTACCTGTGGCCCCTGGCTTGTCCAGGGCGCCACATATTTAAAGGGAGTCTGCCCTCTCCAAAATAGCAATTAAGCTGCCTAAACATTTATATAGGGCACATAGCCACTATTTATATTATACTAGATATCTATAGCTAAGCTTAATATTTAATTAAAAATAATTTTTCATTTCATATGCAAATGAGGGTGCTTCGGTGCACCCTTGGCGTGGCCTATGCCCTGGCGTAGTGTCACGCCCTCATATTTGCTTAATATAACTAGTACCTTACATTGATTGACTTGTCTCTAACACCCAGTGCAAACACTGCAGCGGCGCATTCACAGTGACAGTGCAGGTGCACTCTGATATCTGGCTCCTTGGATCAGAGAATGCCATTATATTCCTACATGCCCATTGTTAAGATAGGCATACGACACACCAGTCTTAAAGGGGATATCTGGGACGTTGTAAAAAAAAAAAAAAATGTACCCAAGCACTAACAGACAGTTAGTTGCTAACTACCTGCCTGATGTGCCTGGTGCCGTTGTTAGCCGGCACAGACTGGTCACAAATCAATTTAGCTGGTTCTGCTGATGTCACATCAACATCAACAGAGCGACAGCTTCTTTTCTGCTCTACTATATCGACAGGGTGGGCCTATCGACAGGGCGGGACTATTGTGATGCCCTGGACTAGCCAGAGGTAGTCACAAACACAACAACACACACAGCACCTCCCCTGGTTAGGCAACAACAGTCAAACAAAATCCTTGTTGCTTCCTCCAGGGTCTGATGTCCACACCAGGTGGGGCGGAGCCAGGTGGTTGGCACCACCCACCGAGGAGTTCACAGGCCTGGAGGCGGGAAAATTAGTCAGTTTGGTTTTGGAGTTGAAAGTGACAGGAGAAAACTGTTGGTGTTTGGGTAGGAGCCCAGGCACATACAGCAAGGTCGGCAGACGGTGGTGGCCGTCTGCAGGAGGTGGTGCAAGTCAGCGGAACCGTACGACCGGGGACAGGCGGTGGCACGCCGGTGCCGAGCCGGGGAGCAGATCTGTACCAAGCACAAAGGCAGGGCCATCAGACCCCAACCAGGCTAGGAGTCGCCGAAAACGGTCAAATCCGATAGTGACCAGGACCCCAGGGGTTCCTTCACACCCAAGACCCGACAGAAGGCAACAGTCCACACAGTGAGGATAAAAAGCCACCGCCATAGGCTAGAGATCCAAGGGCCAGCGCCTGCGGGCAAAAGGGGCTCCTTCGGTACATACACGCCGGGGAGCGGACTACCAGTGGGAAACCATCGGAGTCAATACATTCTACAATGGTGCAGGGAAAGACAGCCACCATCAACCTGTCCGGGGAGAGCAAAGACACTGCAGCTGGCTGCGGGACCCGTCCATCCAGCTGTTTGTTTTACCAGAGACTCTGTGAATCTGTGCCTGATTGAGTACAACAGTGCCATCCGGCACGCGCCGCGCTGCCCTGCAACCCTGCACCACGACCCTAATGCCTCCCCGTCCACTACCGGGCCCCAGGATCGCCGACCCCTACCCACGGAGGGGTTAACACCTAGCTGCTCCCCGTTATCGCTCCCGGGAGACCCGTCACCAGCAGCGGTGGTGCCCACCATCACCACGACCCGTGGGTGGCGTCACGACCTATCTCCCCGAAAACCACCCAACACCCCCCTTTCACTCGGGGGCGAGGAGCGCTGCTCGAGTCCCCGGGTCCGGCCCACCGCTCGAGCCACCGAGCAGCAGCAGCCCCGGACCCGAGCGTAGCGAGCACGGCCCCTCCGCCCGCGACACTATCGATGTCATGCTGATTGACAAACGGCTCCCTGCTGCTTAACTGAGGAAGACGGCTGTAATCAGCATCACATTGGCATAATGTCTGAGGCGTCTTTTTTTATATATATTTTATGATAACAGACGGTGGGGAGTCAAAGCAACTGGAGGTTTGCTCATTGGGGTTTCTGCAGTCTGATGCCTTTCATATATATATATATATATATATATGTGTATATATATATATATATATATATATATATATATATATATATATATATATATATATATATATATATATATATATATATATATATAATATATAATAAATGTGATGCATATAGTAAATATAAGCACAAATTAAGCCACATTTCTCTAGCATTAACTTAGAAGACAAATTTTGTTTTTATAAAACCGTATAATGCAGAATGCTAGCAGTGCTGTTACTAGAGTCCGATGGGCCCCTGTACAAAATTTGTACCTGAACCCCACCTGTATGTTCATCAAATGAATGGGTCTTATAGCATTCCAGATTTTGTGAAGACAGGTGTGTTCACCCTCTCGTAATAATGTCTCCAATACTATTATAATGCCCCCTATCCTGGCTATTTACTGTAATGCTGTCCTCCATCCTGTGGCTTTTCTAGATGTAATGTCTCCCTTTCCTGGTATAATGTCCTCCATCCTGAGCCAGTTCCTGGTGTCATGCCCCCATCCTGGGCACCTTCCTGTAATATATATCCCTCACCCTGGTATAATGTGCCCAATCCTGGTGTTTCTTTCAATAGTAATGTCCCTGCTGTACGTCTCTTCGTCATCAAATATGAAAAAAAAAATTGTATTCCCCTTCCCCTACTCACACAATGTGCTGCATCCTCTTCCATAGCTGGCAGAGAAGCAAGCAGCTGACTTCAGTGCACAAGTCGTCACTGCCATGCGCCACCAGTGATTTGCACGCTGACATCAGCTGCCGACCTCTGATTGGCTGACAGTGTGTATTGTAGTGCAGGGACCTGGTGGGTCTCTGCGCTGCAATACATTTCAGCTGATATACCTGCTATTGGCCCCCCTCCCACACGGGCCCTGTCGCAGTAGCGCTCTCTGCGACTGCGGTTGTTTTGCTCCTGACTCCCAGCTTGCATGCAAATGTCAGGGTATACTGAGAGTAGAAGTCTGGCATCAGATGCATAGTCTCAGGGTTCAGGTGACTGGTATAATCCTTTTCACTCATAGTAAACATACTGGATACTTGACAGGTTTGGTCCTGACCCCCCAGTGACTTTGGCTGTGCTAATTATCTCAATTAGAAATGCAGCATTAATATTTCGTGGACCGACCCTCGATCTGTTGCTTCATTAGGACATGATAGAAGCTAATACCAGTGTGAGAATGAATAATTGATTGATGTCCCTCTGCCACTCAGGATTCATGACAGTTTTGCAAGAAAGCGATGAACACATAAAAACCTGTTCTGGTTGTACTGGTCCATTTGTGTACTAAAAAATGCTAAATAATACTAAACTAAAAACTGCCTGGGTGACGACTTTCTACAACGCCATGGTTTTATCTATAATAGAAAGAGCAGCTCCTGGGTGCAACATGGCACTGGGGAAGTAAGGCTGGGGGCTTACGTCCATTAATGCAAGTCAGTTGCATGGCACTCAGCTCCCGCTCTGCTGGAGTGTAAGCCGAGTGTCATGCGATTGCCATGCCACTGTGCTGCAATCCTGCGATCACAGCACAGCTGCGGAGGAGAGGGTGGGCGCTGCGGAGGGGAGGGAGTAATGTCTCCATCTCCTCCACTGTCAGCTGATGCGATTCTCGCACTGCACTTGCATTACACCGGTGTAATGCAAGTGCAATGCGATGTTTCTTTGCACCCATAGACTTGTATGGGTGCGAGTAAAAATGAATCAGATTCCACCCGCAGCATGCTGAGATTGTTTTCTCGGTCTGATTAGGGCTCAGACAAAAATCGCTCATGCGCTGTGTGTGATCAGCCTAATGTGAAGTTTTGAATCACAGAAAAAATAGCTTTTTATGATCACCCCAATACACTGCACGCAGAATCTAAAATACTCTGTGCTGCTGTGATTCTAACCGCTGTATTGCTGGCAGATCTGGTGACAATGCCATGTAGCAGGTCGTTAATCATAAGGGGTCATAGAGAAGGGAAGAATTGCCACATCGTTGCATTGCCAGTGGTCCCACTGCCCAGGAAGAGGGATAAAGTCTCACCCACATAATCAAATGCATGGACGAGTCACGTCCAAAGGAGCAACACACACCTCTGCTCAAATACTCTGTGCTGCTGGAGATCCCAATTTGTACGGCATGCTTCTGCTACTGTCACATGTAGTCGTGTCCTCACTATAATCATCACAAGTAGACTGTTTTCTTCCAAGATCAGCCCTCTCCTTTTCTGAAATACTATGTGCTGCTGTGGATCACGCTCTTTCCACTGTTACGGTACAATCTGTGACCTTTTACTGTTTTTGCTATTTCATCTGAGAGCAACATAATGTGGGGGCAGAGAGCCTGATTCCAGATATGTCACTTGCTCAGCAGTTTGCTGTAGTTTTAAAACAATCCTTGTATGATCAGCAAGAGGTTATCATTACAGCATTAGATTTCATGTGCAGGCCAGTCCAGTTAATCTGTGTAACTGTACCGCCCCGCGGCCTCAGCTGCGACCGCCGAGCCGCTCGGATCTGTGCTCGCACTGCGGGTGGTGGCTCGAGCCTCTCACGGACCTGGGGGTCACGTCGCTCTGCAAGGGACTTGGCGCTACACGCAGGGATTTGGGTGTTTGGTTTGAAGTGATAGTTCGTGACGCCACCCACGGGTTGTGGTGATTGTAGATGTGGCGCCCTGGACTAGCCAGGTCGTCACAGGTAACACACAAACACCCCCACCCCCACTAGACAGTAACATTAGCCAAACAAAACTCTTGTTGCCTCCCTCCAGGGTCTGATGTCCACACCAGGTGGGGCAGAGCCAAGCGGTTGGCCCCACCCACCGAGGAGTTCACAGGCCTGGAGGCGGGAAAATTGTCAGTTAGAAGTTGGAGTTTGAAGAGTGAGGAGTAAACACTTGGGTGTCTGGGTTTGTGGCCCAGGCACTGACAGCAAGGTTGGCAGACGGTGGTGGCCGTCTGCAGGAGTGGTGAAGCAACGCGGAACCGTAGGACCGGGGTCGGGCGTTGGCCCGCCGGTACCGACCGGGGAGCGAAGTGAGGCCAGCACACACAGGCAGGGCCATCGGACCCCGACCAGGCTTGGAGCCGCCGACAATAGTCAAATCCGAGTGTGACCAGAACCCCAGGGGTTTCCTAACAGCCAAAGACCAGATAGAAGGCAACCGCCCACACCGTGAGGGTATACAGCTACCGCCTAAGGCTAGAGACCCAAGGGCCAGCACCTGCAGGCAAACGGGCTCCTCCGGCATCCATACACCGGGGAGCGGACTACCGTTGGGGATCCATAGTAGTCAAACAAGTACATCAAGGTGCAGGGAAAGACAGCCGCCATCACCTGTCCGGGGAGAGAGACACTGCAGCTGGCTGCGGGACCCGTCCATCCAGCCGTTTGGTTTACCGAGGACTTTGTGTATCTCTTACTGAGTGAGTACACCCGTGCCATCTGGCACCGCGCCGCGCTGTCCCTGCAACCCTGCACCTCACCAACCCTGCCTTCCCGTCACATTACCGGGCCCCGGGACCACCGACCCCTACCCACGGAGGGGGAAAACAACATCCCAGCTGCTCCCTACCATCGCTCCCGGGATCCCCGTCACCAGCAGTGGTGGTGACCATCTTCACCACGACCCGTGGGTGGCGTCACGGACTAAATCCCCCAAACCAACCACCCTTTTCACTCACGGGCGAGGGGCGCCGCTGGAGTTCCCGGATCCGGCCCACCGCTCGAGCCACCGAGCAGCAGCAGCCGCAGCAGCGCCGGACCCGAGCGTTAGCGAGCGACCAGCAGCGGCGGCGTCCTCCCCGCCCGCGACATAGACACCACCGCTGCGATGAAGGTGTGGGGGCCCCCGGGTGTGGTGTAATAGTGCAGCTAGGTGTTGACCCCTCTGTGGGTAGGGGATGTCGGTCCCGGGGTCCGGTGGCCCGGGGCCCGGGTGCAGGGTGTAGTGTTGTGGTGCAGCGCGTAGCGAGACCGGATGGCACTGGTGTACTTACTCTGACACAAGACACTGGAGTCACTGGTAAACCAAACAGAGCGATGAACGGGGCCTGCAGCCGGCTGCAGCTTTTCCCAGATTAGGTTGGTAATGTCTGCCTTTCTCCTGTACCTCTGTATGGGAATCTTAACTCCTGTGCCTAGGCACCGGTAGTCTGCTCCCCGACGTGTATCTGTCGTAGGAGCCCGTTTGCCCGCAGACGCTGGCCCCTTGGATCTCTGGCCCTTGGCGGTGGCACTTATCCGGAATGGTTGGGCTGTTGCCTTTAATCGGGACTTAAGTGGGAATGAACCCCTGAGGTCCAGACTGCAATCAGTTAATTTGACGATGGTGGTGGCTTCTAGCCTAGTTCGGGGTCTGAGTACCCTGCCTGGTGCTCCGGTATCCAGTTGGCTCCCCGGTTCGGTTCTGGCGGGCCACTACCCTGTTTTCCCGCCTCCAGGCCTGTGAACTCCTCGGTGGGTTGAGCCAACCGCCTGGCTCCACCCCCCTGGTGTGGACATCAAACCTGGAGGGTGGTGACAAGGCTTTTAGTTTGACTGCTGTTACCTAACTGGGAAGGGGGGGTGTAGTGTTGTTGTGTCTACCTGGGACGACTTGGATAGACCAGGGCGTCACATAACCCGCCCTCACCACTGATTGGCAGCTTGTTGACAATGTATGCGCCGCTCCAACGCAGACCGGGTGCTCGGATCTGGGGTGCTCGTGGCTCGAGGGGTCCGGACCCGGAATCGGCAAACACTACGATTCTTGAAAGAGGATTATTTACAGGGGGAAGTTTGTGACGCCACCTGCGGGTTGCGGTAATGGGAGTACTGCCGCTGCTGGACGGAGTACCGGGGCAGATAGTGTGGAGCAGCAAGGTGTCAGTTCCTCCGCAGCTAGGGAAGGCCCCGGCCTCTGGGCTAATTGGTGGGATGTTTGGGAGTGCAGGGTGCAGGGGACTAGAGTACTCACTGTGGGTAGTCGTGATGCTGGATGAGGATTATAAAGCTGACACTCACACTGAAGGTAAACCAAATCCTCTGTGTACCACAGTCACTACGGGGGAGCCTGTCCAGGTGTCCGCTCCCACCGGTGTCACTTGGTAATCCGGAGCCCACCTCCGTGCACAATTTAGTTGTCTGTTTGTGGTCCCTCGGCTTGAAGCTGTTGGGGCCTCGCTCACTATGTGTAGTGTAGCTGTGCTCTTGATGGCTGATACTTGGGATTTTAGTGGGCCGTGTTACTGGAAAACCCTATCCCCCGCGGTGTGCTGATTAGTGATGAGCGAGTACTAAAAAGCTCGGGTGCTCGAAGCTCGGGCCGAGCATCCCAAGATACTCGTGTACTCGGGCCGAGCAACGAGCCCAATGTTATCCTATGGGAGACCCGAGTATTTTTGTGAAATGACCCCCCGGCAGCATGGAGAAACCCTAAAAATGTCACAAAAGTCTCAGAAGAGTGCTCAAATGACATGGCAACAGCATGGGGAAGACCCCTTGAAGCATTTATCACTGAAAAGTCACAGCTGTGAACAATTTTGTCCGCGTTTTACGCCATTTTTACGGACTCACCAGAAAACCTTCCAAAATGACCCCAAAATGATTTTTCATGGCGGAAATGTTAAGGGCACATACCCAATAGTGAGATAGAGCTGGTGTATGTCACTTTTTGAGATTAATATATGAAAGATTTTACGTGAAAACATTGTGTGGCACTCCGATGTCCCTGAGAAGAGACGTACATGAAGGCCTCTTGAGTCTAATGTGCCCATTTTGAGGAAGTGAGTCTTTGTAGTATTTTCCTTTGCCAGGGCAGTCCAAAATTGTGAGGTTCACCAATGCCCCTGCATACAGACGTGCATGAGGGCCAAGTGCCCATTGGAAGGAAGTGGGTCTATTGTAGTATAGCCCTTAGGCAGGGCAGCCAAAAATTGGGAGGCTCCACGTTGTCCCTGGGTAGAGACGTGCATGAGGGCCTTTAAACCTGAAGTGCCCATTGTAAGGAAGTGGGTCTATTTCAGTATAGCCCTTTGCCAGGGCAGCCAAAAATTGGGAGGCTCCACATTGTCCCTGGGTAGAGACGTGCATGAGGGCCTTTAAACCTGAAGTGCCCATTGTAAGGAAGTGGGTCTATTTCAGTATAGCCCTTTGCCAGGGCAGCCAAAAATTGGGAGGCTCCACATTGTCCCTGGGTAGAGACGTGCATGAGGGCCTCAAAACATTAAGTGTCCATTTTAAGGAAGTGGGTGTATTATAGTATAGCCCTTAGGCAGGGCAGCCAAAAATTGGGAGGCTCCACGTTGTCCCTGGGTAGAGACGTGCATGAGGGCCTTTAAACCTGAAGTGCCCATTGTAAGGAAGTGGGTCTATTTCAGTATAGCCCTTTGCCAGGGCAGCCAAAAATTGGGAGGCTCCACATTGTCCCTGGGTAGAGACGTGCATGAGGGCCTCAAAACATTAAGTGTCCATTTTAAGGAAGTGGGTGTATTATAGTATAGCCCTTAGGCAGGGCAGCCAAAAATTGGGAGGCTCCACGTTGTCCCTGGGTAGAGACGTGCATGAGGGCCTTTAAACCTGAAGTGCCCATTGTAAGGAAGTGGGTCTATTTCAGTATAGCCCTTTGCCAGGGCAGCCAAAAATTGGGAGGCTCCACATTGTCCCTGGGTAGAGACGTGCATGAGGGCCTCAAAACATTAAGTGTCCATTTTAAGGAAGTGGGTGTATTATAGTATAGCCCTTAGGCAGGGCAGCCAAAAATTGGGAGGCTCCACGTTGTCCCTGGGTAGAGACGTGCATGAGGGCCTTTAAACCTGAAGTGCCCATTGTAAGGAAGTGGGTCTATTTCAGTATAGCCCTTTGCCAGGGCAGCCAAAAATTGGGAGGCTCCACATTGTCCCTGGGTAGAGACGTGCATGAGGGCCTCAAAACATTAAGTGTCCATTTTAAGGAAGTGGGTGTATTATAGTATAGCCCTTAGGCAGGGCAGCCAAAAATTGGGAGGCTCCACGTTGTCCCTGGGTAGAGACGTGCATGAGGGCCTTTAAACCTGAAGTGCCCATTGTAAGGAAGTGGGTCTATTTCAGTATAGCCCTTTGCCAGGGCAGCCAAAAATTGGGAGGCTCCACATTGTCCCTGGGTAGAGACGTGCATGAGGGCCTCAAAACATTAAGTGTCCATTTTAAGGAAGTGGGTGTATTATAGTAAAGCCCTTAGGCAGGGCAGCCAAAAATTGGGAGGCTCCACGTTGTCCCTGGGTAGAGACGTGCATGAGGGCCTCAAAACATTGTTCCCATTGCAAAGGAGCGGGTCTCCTGTCGTTGTAATGTCCATTCTGCAAAGAATGGGCGAAAAAATTTACCACTGGGGGTATACCTGAAACAAAGGCCTAAGTATTGCAATTTGTAACGGTCATCATCATGGTGGCGCATGAGGAGAAGGAGGAGGAGTCCAGCGATTATCCAAAGTCCAGAAGTGTGTACCCATGGGTGAGTGGAGGTACATGGCAAACTTTAAATTCCGCTCTCATTTGCTGGTGGTGTGGTGAAGTCTGGCCCAATCCAACCCTTGTTCATCTTGATCAGAGTCAGCCTGTCAGCATTTTCAGTTGACAGGCGGGTGCGTTTATCTGTAATGATTCCACCTGCGGCACTAAAAACACGCTCTGACAAAACGCTAGCAGCAGGGCAGGCCAGGACTTCCAAGGCGTAGAGAGCCAATTCATGCCACGTGTCCAGCTTGGATACCCAATAATTGTAAGGCACAGAGGAATGTCGGAGTACTGTTGTTCGATCTGCAAGGTACTCCTTCAGCATCTGGGCAAACTTAGGATTTCTTGTGGCACTACCCCGCACCTCAGGGGCTGTGGTACGTGAGGGGCTGAGAAAACTGTCCCACATCTTAAAGACTGTTCCCCTACCTCTGGCGGATTGGACTTGTGCCTCTCTCGGCTGTACGCCTCGGTTGTCCACTGATTCATGACCTATGCCGCTAGCGTTTTGTGAGGGGAATGCTTTGCCTACTTCCGTGAGTATGGCCTTCCGAAACTGCTGCATTTTGGTTGACCTCTCCTCCACGGGAATAAGAGACAAAAAGTTCTCCTTGTAGCGTGGGTCTAACAGTGTTACCAACCAGTAATGATTGTCGGCCAAGATGTTCTTAACGCGAGGGTCACGAGACAGGCAGCTTACCATAAAGTCAGCCATGTGCGCCAGACTCTTAACAGCCAGGACTTCAGTAGCCTGACCAACAAGATGACTGAACATGCTGTCCTCCTCCTCCTCCTCCTCCTCCTCCTCATCTACCCTGTCCTCTGGCCAGCCACGCTGAACCGAGGATATGACTGGTGTGCATGTCATATCCTCAATTTGGCCGGAGAGTTGCTCCATGTCTTCATCCTCCTCCTCGTCATAGTCCTCCACTGCACGTTGTGATGAGACGAGGCTGGGCTGTGTGTTATCACCCACACCCACTACTGTTTCTTGCTGCAACTCATCGCGCTCCGCCTGCAATGCATCATGTTTGTTTTTCAGCAGAGACCGTTTTAGAAGGCAGAGTAGCGGTATGGTGACGCTAATAATGGCGTCATCACCACTCACCATCTTGGTGGAGTCCTCAAAGTTTTGGAGGATGGTACATAGGTCTGACATCCATCTCCACTCCTCAGGTGTTATGTGTGGAGTTTGACCCATTTCCCGACGGCTTAGGTGATGCAGGTACTCAACAACTGCCCTCTTCTGCTCACATATCCTGACCAACATGTGCAGAGTTGAATTCCAACGCGTGGGGACATCACACACCAGTCTGTGAGCCGGAAGATGCAAACGGCGCTGAAAGCCGGCAAGGCCGGCTGAAGCAGTAGGTGACTTTCGAAAATGTGCAGACAGGCGGCGAACTTTTACCAGTAGATCAGACAGCTCTGGGTATGACTTTATAAACCGCTGAACCACGAGGTTGAGCACATGGGCCACGCATGGAACATGTGTCAGCTGGCCTCGCCTCAAAGCCGCCACCAGGTTCCGGCCATTGTCACACACGACCTTTCCTGGCTTTAGGTTCAGAGGTGTGAGCCAGTGATCTGCCTGCTGTTTCAGAGCTGTCCACAGCTCTTCTGCATTGTGGGGTTTGTCACCTATGCAGATTAGCTTCAGCACAGCCTGTTGCCGCTTCGCCGAGGCAGTGCTGCAGTGCTTCCAGCTTGTGACTGGTGTGGAGGGCACAGTGGATGAGGATGCGCAGGAGGAGGAGGAGGCTGAAGAGCATGACATTCCGGAGCTGTAGAGTGTGGGTGAAACACTGACTGAGTTAGGGCCTGCAAACCTTGGTGTGGGAAGGACGTGTTCCGTCCCTCGCTCAGACTGGATCCCAGCTTCCACAATATTAACCCAGTGTGCCGTCAACGAGATGTAGCGGCCTTGCCCACAAGCACTTGTCCACGTGTCTGTGGTTAGGTGGACCTTGGGTGAAACAGCGTTGTTCAGGGCACGTGTGATGTTTTGTGACACGTGGTTATGCAACGCGGGGACGGCACACCGGGAGAAATAGTGGCGGCTGGGGACCGAGTAACGTGGGACAGCTGCCGCCATCAGGTCACGGAATGCTTCAGTCTCCACCAGCCTAAAAGGCAACATTTCCAGCGCAAGCAGTCGCGAAATGTTAGCATTTAGAACTGTGGCATGTGGGGTGTTGGCAGTGTATTTGCGCCTGCGTTCAAAGGTTTGCTGAATGGATAACTGAACGCTGCGCTGGGACAAGGACGTGCTTGATGATGGTGTTCTTTCTGCGTAGGCAACTGCAGGTGCAGGAGTGGAGGAGGCTTGTTCGCAGGCAGCATGGACAGAGGATTGGCTCGCATGCACAACCAGCGAAGACGTAGCAGTGACATCAGCAAGCACTGCTCCTCGACTCTGTTGTACTTCCCACAAAGTCGGGTGCTTGGCTGACATGTGCCTGATCATGCTGGTGGTGGTCAGGCTGCTAGTTTTGGTACCCCTGCTGATGCTGGCACGGCAGGTGTTGTAAATGGCCTTTTTTGAATCATCTGGATCCAACTTAAAAAACTGCCAGACTCGGGAAGACCTAACATTTGTACAGGCACCTTGTGTCGTCGTGTTGTTCCGGGGAACGGTTGCCTGACTTCTGCCTGGGGCCACCACCCTGCTTCTTACTGCCTGTTGTGATGCTACGCCTCCCTCCCCCTGTGCACTGCTGTCCTCGCTCTGCATATCCTCCTGCCAGGTTGGGTCAGTTACTGGATCATCCACCACGTCGTCTTCCTCTTCCGCACCCTGCTCCTCCTCCTGACTTGCTGACAATTGTGTCTCATCATCGTCCACCACTTGTTGAGACACGTTGCCAACTTCGTGAGAACGTGGCTGCTCAAATATTTGGCCATCTGTACAGACGATCTCCTCATGACCCACTTCAATATGAGCTGGCGAGAGGCCAGAATGTGTGAATGGAAACGTGAACAGCTCTTCCGAGTGTCCAAGTGTGGGATCATTAATGTCCGAGGAGGACGTGTACTCAGCCTGGTGGTAGGAAGGAGGATCAGGTTCAGAAATGTGCGGTGCAGTATCACGGCTACTGACACTTGACCGTGTGGAAGACAGAGTGTTTGTGGTGGTGCCAATCTGACTGGAAGCATTATCTGCTATCCAACTAACAACCTGTTGACACTGGTCTTGGTTCAAGAGCGGTGTACTGCTGCGGTCCCCAAGAATTTGGGACAGGACGTGCGAGCGACTAGATGTGGCCCTTTGTTGTGGCGAAATTAGAGCTTGCCCACGACCTCGGCCTCTGCCTGCACCACCATCACGTCCACTTCCTTGTTCCTTGCCAATGCCCTTGCGCATTTTGCAATGCTGTGCACTGCTGACGTGTATATTCACTACTTGTGCGTTATATCAAAGTGTGTGGAAATTGCACACAAGTGCACCTGTACGCTGCCACCAACAGGCACACACGTGCGGTTTTAAAAACCAAGCACGGACGCAATAATAACCTAACAGGTTTTTTTGGGGAGCGACAATTACAGACAAGTCAGACACTATCTGGACTGTTTTACACTGTGTACACCAGCCCCAGATATGATGAAGGCTGGTATACGGTCACCACTACCCTGCCTGCCTGCCTGCCTGTATACTGGTACAATAGTCCTGACAAGGACTCTTTTGGTCACTAGCCTGTATTCAGACCTGGCTATACCCTGCCTGTATATAGCAACAGTAGTCCTGAGAAGGACTCTGCTACTGTACTCCGACCTGGCTATACCCTGCCTGCCTGTATACAACTAGAATAGTCCTGAGAAGGACTTTTGGTCACACTGTTTGCAGCCCTGCAACTGAAAAAGCTATAAAGGGCCGCAAAGCTTTCCCTGAATCAGCGACACTCTCCCTACACTGAATGTCTGAATAGCTGTGAGCAGAGCACAGCGCGCCGGCCGATATAAAGGCTCGGTCACGCTGTGCAGGCCGGCCAATCACTGCAATTCCACAACTAACAGGGCTGTGGCATTGCAGTGGTCTGCCAGCCAATCCCTGCATGAGGGCTGGCTCTCAAAAGAGCGCCAACATGCAGGGATGAAGACCACGAGTACAGCACGAGTATCGCGAGATTACTCGGTCCCCGCCGAGCAGCCCGAGTACAGCGATACTCGTGCGAGTACCGAGTAGTGACAAGCATGCTCGCTCATCACTAGTGCTGATGCCTTCAATCTCTGAGCTCTTAGGGAGGTTTGTGAAGATACTCTCCCACCCAGGTTAATTATCAGGACGTTGAATCGGTTCCTGACCTAGGGTCCTGTACCCCGTCGTGCTCGGTACCGGTCAGTTCTTTTGGGTTTCTGATGCCGACAATCCTCCTAGACTATGTCTGTCGCACCCTTTTCGAATGTTTCTGCCACCGGTCCCCGACTTCTCTGGTCCCGGACCACCGTCTGCGACCCAACCTCAGTCTAGCTTCCCGGGAGCTACTACTCCAGCTCCTCACTATTTGAGGGCTCTCACTACTCTCCTACTTCCTCCCTCCCACCAGTCTGCCTGACCCCTACGTGGGTGGCCCTATTCCAGGTTGACCAACCCAATGGTGTGTCTGACAGGTCATGATGTGAGGTGTGATTGGGCTTTGTGGTGCTGATGGTAGTGACACCGGTTTCTTGGGAACCTGGAACCATGGGTGGTAGGCCCTGCACCCTTGGTGAGGATGCAGTACACTGTGGCACCCTGATATACTCAGGGGCGCCTCATGTACACAGGAAGCTGCCAATCAGTAGTGAGGGCGGGGTTATACACAGCTCAGCATTCTGAGTACTGCTACATCTATAGCAGAGAAAATAGGGGTTCTATACAAACTGCACCAAGATGCCCAGGAAGTGGCACATCGCTTGAATCAGGCTTTCTACCCCTACATCATGCTGCACTCAGATAGCAAAGAGGGGCTGTGATATGTTCTTTACTGATACCTAATTGGTGTACTTATGACACTCTTACAATTGCAGGATGACATCCGTGGTAACACTTTTTTCATCCAGCGGGTGGTTTAGATTCTGTAAATGCCTGTTCACTTTGCTGATACTGTAATATACCATCTAATATGTTGACATCTTTTATATTACATTTGAACGCTCTCCACAGCGCGGCAGAGAAGCAGCGAAAATATGATGACGCTTATGAGAGAAGTGCAAGTAGCGGGATTTAAGACAGGAGACGTTGGCTGCGGAATAAATTTAATTATGTTCCTAACGGCTTATATTAAAAAGCACATCATTACTGGAGGCAGCCGAGAGATCCAGCTGATAAATTGTATCCCTTTAATTTACTACCAAAGAAGAACAATTTGCTTTGCTGCCAGCCCTGACTCTCCATTGAGAAAAAAACAAATACAAGCCGCCTTGGCGCAGACACATGGACCCAGCGGACTGATCCGGCATATTTCTCCTGATCTGTGTATTATGGTGAGCAGTGGGGGGGTGGGGATTTACATCTTTGATCAGATTTTTATATTTTGCCGTCAATTATCTTGGTTTAGTAAAATTCTTTTTTTTTTCTTCATGAAAATAATGAACATTTTGTACATAGGAAGAAAACCCGCCATTATTCTGCCTCTGCAGTGGTTACGTATCAGCACTGGCGGACTCAGACAGAAGAGGCCCCTGAAGAACAAACTATGGGCCCTTTACAGCCCAAAAGCTTGTGAATATTCACACTTCCACCTGCTTTGGCGGAGGCAATGGGCCCCCTGACCACTTGTACGGCTGTACAGGCTACACCAATGATATGTCCGCCCCTGTGTATCAGTAACAGGGGCTGCTTATCTACTACATATCAAAGTGGAGGCCAGATGCATATTTTAAAAGGGCTGTCTGAGGGTTTGGGGTTTTAATTAACCCTTTAATAACCACAATACATTTTTTTTTTTTTTTTTTACCGACCTGTGGAGTAAGAGAATAACATCCTCTATTGAGCAAAAATGCAGCAGGTTTCAGCTGTCTACTATAGCAGACACCCCAGTTGCATCCGTCATGATAATGTGGAGCATTCTAGTATTTGACTGGGTGCCCCCTGACTGCTGTGCCCCGTAATAAGGGATTAATCTGGTCATCCCATGTAATTTTTTTGCCTCCTCCCCGTTTGTTGCAGCCAATAATTCTCTCCTCCTGCTTCCCCCCTTTATAATCTCACTCCCTGCCTTTTCCGGTCTCCCCCCACTCTGTGGGACCTGGAGGCAGCTGTCCCACCCTCCCTCTTTTTGTCAGCGTTGATGGTTTCAGTGTGGACACTTAGGGGTGCTTCACACACAGCGAGCTCGCTGCGGAGATCGCTGCTGAGTCACGTTTTTTGTGACGCAGCAGTGACCTCATTAGCGATCTCGCTGTGTGTGACATTGAGCAGCGATCTGGCCCCTGCTGCGAGATCGCTGCTCGTTACACACAGCCCTGGTTCGTTTTCTTCAAAGGCGCTCTCCCGCTGTGACACACAGATCGCTGTGTGTGACAGCGAGAGAGCGACGAATGAAGCGAGCAGGGAGCAGGAGCCGGCATCTGGCAGCTGCGGTAAGCTGTAACCAAGATAAACATCGGGTAACCAAGGTGGTTACCCGATATTTACCTTAGTTACCAGCCTCCGCAGCTCTCACGCTGCCTGTGCTGCCGGCTCCGGCTCTCTGCACATGTAGCTGCATTACACATCGGGTTAATTAACCCGATGTGTACTGTAGCTAGGAGAGCAAGGAGCCAGCACTAAGCAGTGTGCGCGGCTCCCTGCTCTCTGCACATGTAGCTGCATTACACATCGGGTTAATTAACCCGATGTGTACTGTAGCTAGGAGAGCAAAGCTAAGCGGTGTGCGCTGGTAACTAATGTAAACATCGGGTAACCATACCCGATGTTTACCTTAGTTACCAGTGTCCGCAGCTTCCAGACGCCGGCTCCGTGCAAGCGCAGCGTCGCTTGCACGTCGCTGGGGGCTGGTCACTGGTCGCTGGTGAGATCTGCCTGTTTGACAGCTCACCAGCGACCATGTAGCGATGCAGCAGCGATCCTGACCAGGTCAGATCGCTGGTCGGATCGCTGCTGCATCGCTAAAGTGTGAAGGTACCCTTACCTGCGCCGGAAGTCCGGCTGTGAGACAATGATTGGTACTGTAAAAGCTACCTGTGGAGGGAGTCCGGCTGTGAGACAATGATTGGTACTGTAAAAGCTACGTGCGCCGGGAGTCCGGCTTCAACACAATTATTTTGACTGGTTTGGCTTACTTGCTCCGGGAGTCCAGCTGCGACACAATGAGTTGTATTATTTTTGTTTTTCATAATATTTGATTAAGTCACAGCAGCGGTCAATTCAAAAACGTTGGTGTTTTTTTGGTACAAAAGTTACCCCCGCCGGGAGTCCGGCTGCGCCACAGCGCTTTGTACTGGTTTACTGTGATTTATTTCAGTGGTTTTAGTTTGATATTTTGGGCTGTGACTGACCACCATCCACTAAAAGATGAGATTTGATTATTAAGTCTCCAAATAAAGAGAGTTCTGATTTATATACCTGAGTCTGATTCTTCATTACATGGGACGATTGGTTGTGAGTTTGTTGGGGTCTCAGCAGTCTAAGCACCAACATTGATTGTGGTCATTTCACCCCTTGGAAGCTGCTATCAATAGCAAAAGCAGCTCCCCTCTCCCTAGCGTGATGGCCCACTGTTGTACTGTTTTCCTGGTGTACCCTGTGTGTTGTGTGGATTGCGAAGGGTCCTCCTCGCTGCTGGCATGACAGTACCCTGTTATTCCCGCTGTGTCACTTGCCGGGAGTCTTCCCATGACCAGGAAAGAAATCTGCAGTCATATTGTGACACCTGTTCCCAGTGATTGCCCAGCTACTTAGTTGAGCAGTTTCTGCCAAAACTCTGCCAGTTGTAGCAATCTGTTTCAATGGTACTGTTCGCCTGCATTCCTGCGCTCTGTTAGTTCTGACTATTGTTGCCTGACCTTGGAACGCCTCTGACCACCTGTTTGTCTTAACCCTTTACTCTGTTCCACTATCTTCCTGACATTCTGGCCCCGGACTATGACCTGACTACTTCTCTGTTAACATCCTGTTATTGTGACCCTGGACCATTACCTGACTACGCCTCTATTTACTCCATGTATCCACTTTCCTGGTAACTGACCCTGGAACATCCGACTAGCCTGGCTCTCGGCTTGCCTGTGAGTAAGTGTGACGCCCTGGCAAAACCAGGTAGTCACAGAAGTAGTCGACCCTCCATGACACCACCAAAAACCCACACCCAGGTACAACACACAGCCATTAAAGCCTAGCCACCCCCTCATGATAATAAGGACACACCAGTGGGCAGGATCAGGCGGATGAGAACACCCACCTAGGGGTTCTCAGGTGTCAAGGGCGGGAACACAACAGTCAAGCTCTGACAGTTGACAGTGGAAGTTAAGTTTTTACAGTAGTCAAGTGCTGACAGAGAAGTGGAGTCAGGGGTAGGGGCCCCTGGACTACCTGGCTAGGTGGCAGACAGTAAACAGGGCCACAGGCGACGGAGATCCGGTCGCGGGAGACCTTAAGTGGAATGGGGCAGGGTTGTAGCCCTCCGGTGCCGACAGCGGGAATCCGGTCCGGAGGCCGTGCACATTCGGGGTGCCTGGACCCTAGGACAAGGAAGGTTGCATGCCCCTTGTTAATTAACCAGCAAAGGACGAGGTTTCAGGCCTTGTTCTCCAGAAGCCCGGAGAGCGAAACGGAAGCCCAACGCAGGGGATTGGGTGTCTGTCAGAACCCACAGAAATCCCAAGGGTCAGATTTCGTGGGCCACAGCTCCCAAACATACACAGTCCCGGGAGTGGACTTCCCTGTTCCATACGGAGTTGTCCCACAGAAGACACAAACACAAAGTGCAGGAGGAAGGGACCCCTGTTTACTACACCCGGGTGTGGGACCCGAATACACCCACCAAAGGCACTGGCAACTTGGTTTACCACTGGACTTGTGTGTGATTATTGAAGTGTGAGTACACCATTGATCCCCGATCCAACCCGGCACGCCATCTCCAGCAGCCATTACTCCCGTGTACCAAAGGGCCCCGGGACTACACCTCCCCTACCCGTGGAGGGGATCCCTTCTTGCTGCCCCACTCCATCAGCCCCGGTCGCCCCATCACCAGCCAGCGGCGGTGTCACCATCCCTCACCGCAACCCACGGGTGGCATCATCGACATATCAATCCCCTGTAAATATCCCTTTCCGACAGTTGTGAGCGGCCGTGCGAGCCTGGGTCCGGTCACCACTCGAGCCGCAGCAGCGAACCCGGATCCGAGCGACCCCAGAAGCGGTAGCGGTTCCCACCCGCAACATAAGTAACTAGCATCATGCAGAGGACGTGTTTGTCAGGCCAAAATGACTGTTCAAACCCAGCAAAGGCAGTTAGTGCACCCTAGGAGTCGCTGAGCAGGTCTGTGCACCTTTACACCTGTTATTTCTCATCTGTCTTCATACTCCTCTGGCTTCTACGGTAGAAAGCCAGAGCTGGCAATCAAGCTAAAGGAGGGTGGATATAAATTGAAAACAAGCAGGTGGTAAGCGGCACTGAACTGCTCAACCAAAAGGTGCCTATGCTTGGTTTAGCAGTCTTTATGTGCTGATAGGCTCCCTTTAAGCAATCACATATAGAACCTTCATTTACCTGCAGTCTGACATATAGAGAGCCTAGATCTACTGTAATTTCTTATTTTCGTGATTATAAAACAAGATACACATGAATTTCTCGCTTTTGGGGATTTGCATATTTAGGTGAGCTCTCTGTAATCCATTAAGTCACATTGAGCAGGTTTCTTAATTGGCTTGAAGATGCTCTGATTTATAATTATCTGTTCCATGTAATGAAAGTTCAAGATGCTGAGCAAAAATGACGCCACACATGCCAAAAAGCAGAAGACGTTATTATTTACAAATGGAGCAGTCGGCGGCAAAGTAAGAGGGAGTCAAAACTAGGGGCAAGAATTAAATGAGACACCAACATAGTCAGTGAATAGTCAAATGCTCTTATTAAAAACCAATTCCGAAAAACGTAAAATATTATAATCACTAACATATATATATATATATACATATATATATAATATATATATATATATATATATATATTTTATATATATATATATATATTTTTTTTTAATTTATTTATATATTTATGCTGGTATATAAAAAAGACATTTTTAACACAAATGTCAGATTTTTTCTGCTGCACTGTACAATATATAACTGGACATATTATTGGTGGTGGTGCAAGGGTCCAAGTGGTATGGGGGCCCATTTCCACCTCCAATGCAGGAGGAATTGTACATTACAATGAGCTATTGGGCTATAAAGGGTCTATAGATTGTTCTTGCACAGGGGCCTTGTCTGTCTCCACCAGTGGTGTCTGCCCTCGATGTACTACCGTAGTATATAATTACTATAATACTGCCCCTATATGGGCAAGATTATAACTACTATAATGCTGCCTCCTAGGTACCAGAATACTGTATAACTACTATATTAATGTCACTCATGAATAACAACATAACTACTACAATACTGTCCATTATGGACAATAATAAAACTTACATAATACAGCCCCTATTTACAAAAATATAAAAACATAAATAATGCTCCTATCTACATGAATATACTGGGCAGCAGGTGGCCTTGCAGCGCTGGGAACCTGGGTTTAAAGCCCACCAAAGCATCATCTGCAAGGAGTTTGTGTGGGTTTCCTCTGGCATCCTCCCACACTCCAAAATTATACTCATCAGGAATTTAAATTTGTGAACCCCAATGGGGACAATGTTGCTGATATATTTAAGGTGCTGTGTAATTAATAGTGCTATATAAGTTATTAAATATTACTATTATTATTACTATTATACTGCCCCCTAGATACAAAAATATAACTGCTATAATGCTGCCCCAAATGTACAAGATATATTTCTGTCATTAATGGACTAGGATATTATTACTGTAATATTGCTTAAATGTACAAGATAAAAAATAATTGCAGTTATGTGCAAGAATATAACTACTAAATACTGCTGCATGTGTATAAGAATACAACTTGTATAATACTGACCCTTATGAATAAGATTATTACTATAAATACTGCTCTTCTGCCCCTTCTATACTAGAATATAATTACTATAATACTGATCCCTATGTACAAGTATATGACTACTATGCAGGTCTTCTTCTGCCATGAGGTGTGATGATCTCATAGTTACATAGGTTGAAAAAAGACCTAGGTCCATCTAGTCCTCCACCAATTCTACATTTTGTCCCTAAGTCACTTATAACAACAATGTTGTGTGTACTGAGGAAATCATCCAGCCCTTTTTTTAAAAGTTGTTATAGTATCTGCCATTACTACGTCTTGCAGTAGGGTATTCCACAGTCTGACTGCTCTAACTGTAAAGAACCCTTTCCTATTTAGCTGCCGGGATCACCTTTCTTCCACTCGCAGTGAGTGCCCCCTGGTCCTTAGCACTGTCTTTGGAAAGAATAAGTCATGAGCAAGTCCTTTGTATTGACCATACATATAAATGAGATGTGGGACATACTTTTACTAAGCTAAACATATCTAACTTTTCCAACCTGCCATCATATGGGAGGCCTTCCATTCTTTGTAGTAATCTAGTTAGCCGCCTTTGAACTGACTCTAACTTCTGAATAACCATTTTAAAATGCGGAGCCCAAAACTGGATTCCATATTCCAGATGTGGCCTTACAAGTGATTTATAGAGGGGTAACAATACATTGGGATCACGGGATCTAATCTCTCTTTTTATATACTCTAAAATCTTGTTTGCTTTTGCAGCTGCTGCCTGACATTGAGTGCTGCTGCTCAGATTACTTGTAACCAGACTCCCCAAGTCTTTCTCCTCTTCTGTAGTCCTGATTTTACTTCCATTTAACATACTGTATATACAGCAATAGGATTACTCCGTCCTAGGTGCATTACTTTACATTTATCAACATTAATTCTCATTTGCCAATTGTCTGCCCAGTCCGACATGTTATTCAGATTATTTTGTAATATTATACTATCAAGGTCAGTGTTTAATATCCTACATAGTTTGATGTCATCACCAAAGACTGACACTTTACTATCAATCCCATCCACAAGGTCATTAATAAAGAGATTAAAAAGAATCGGTCCTAGCACAGATCCCTGCGGTACCCCACTGCTGACTATAGCCCAATTAGAGAATGTACCATTTATGACGACTCTTTGTTTCCTATCTTTTAGACAATTTCTTTCCCATCTCCTTATAGTTTCCCCTAGTCCTTGGTTCTGGAGCTTTAGTATAAAGCTATTATGTGACACAGCATCAAATGCCTTTGCAAAGTCCAAATAAATCACATCAGCTGCATTACCAATATCCAGATTTGCACTTACCTCCTCATAGAAACCCAACATGTGGGTTAAACACGACTTATCTTTCATAAATCCATGCTGGTTATCAATTATTATATCATTTTCTCTAGTATATTGCTATGTGTCATTTCTTAAAATGCCCTCAAAAACCTTGCATACCACTTACCGGACGGTAATTGCCTGGATTCACCCCCTTGCCCTTCTTAAATATCGGTACCACGTCAGCCATTCTCCAAACCTGAGGTACCAATCCTGTTACAAGAGAGTCTGAAAAGATAAAATACAGCGGTCTGTCACTTACTGAACTCAATTCCCTCAGTATCTGTGGATGAATGCCATCTGACCCAGGAGATTTGTCAATGTTTAATTTATTCAGACGCAGGCGTACTTCTTGTGTTAAATTAGTTATATTGGTGGGGTGGGACTTTGATTTTTGTCTTGATGAATGTTCCCTGGAACAGTCAGTTCCTTGGTGAAAACTGATGAAAATTGCCTGTTTAATATCTCAGCCTTTGCTTTGTCCTCTATAATTATCCCGTTGGGTCCATGCGCTGCAATACATGCTGCTGGCCAAACTGTGGCTAGAAGCTGCCATCGGTGGTACCGTGACTGGGGCGGCGCAGGACAGTGACGTCATGTGCTATGGTGTGCACTCCGATGTCAGCTGCTGGCCACTGCACGCAGGCTACAGAAGACGCTGCGCAGCGTGGGAGTGGAATGTAAGTACATTTTCTTTTTTATGTGTTAGCAAAAGAACAAGGACTATGTATATCAGGAAGTGGCTGGATGAGGAAATATATAACAGGATGGGCCCAAGATGAGGACATATATAACAGGATGGAGACATATACAGTTAGGTCCAGAAATATTTGGACAGTGACACAATTTTCGCGAGTTGGGCTCTGCATGCCACCACATTGGATTTGAAATGAAATCTCTACAACAGAATTCAAGTGCAGATTGTAACGTTTAATTTGAAGGTTTGAACAAAAATATCTGATAGAAATTGTAGGAATTGTACACATTTCTTTACAAACACTCCACATTTTAGGAGGTCAAAAGTAATTGGACAAATAAACCAAACCAAAACAAAATATTTTTATTTTCAATATTTTGTTGGGAATCCTTTGGAGGCAATCACTGCCTTAAGTCTGGAACCCATGGACATCACCAAACGCTGGGTTTCCTCCTTCTTAATGCTTTGCCAGGCCTTTACAGCCGCAGCCTTCAGGTCTTGCTTGTTTGTGGGTCTTTCCGTCTTAAGTCTGGATTTGAGCAAGTGAAATGCATGCTCAATTGGGTTAAGATCTGGTGATTGACTTGGCCATTACAGAATGTTCCACTTTTTTGCACTCATGAACTCCTGGGTAGCTTTGGCTGTATGCTTTGGCTCATTGTCCATCTGTACTATGAAGCGTTGTTCGATCAACTTTGCGGCATTTGGCTGAATCTGGGCTGAAAGTATATCCCGGTACACTTCAGAATTCATCCGGCTACTCTTGTCTGCTGTTATGTCATCAATAAACACAAGTGACCCAGTGCCATTGAAAGCCATGCATGCCCATGCCATCACGTTGCCTCCACCATGTTTTACAGAGGATGTGGTGTGCCTTGGATCATGTGCCGTTCCCTTTCTTCTCCAAACGTTTTTCTTCCCATCATTCTGGTACAGGTTGATCTTTGTCTCATCTGTCCATAGAATACTTTTCCAGAACTGAGCTGGCTTCATGAGGTGTTTTTCAGCAAATTTAACTCTGGCCTGTCTATTTTTGGAATTGATGAATGGTTTGCATCTAGATGTGAACCCTTTGTATTTACTTTCATGGAGTCTTCTATACTGTTGACTTAGAGACAGATACACCTACTTCACTGAGAGTGTTCTGGACTTCGGTTGATGTTGTGAACGCGTTCTCCTTCACCAAAGAAAGTATGCGGCGATCATCCACCACTGTTGTCATCCGTGGACGCCCAGGCCTTTTTGAGTTCCCAAGCTCACCACTCAATTCCTTTTTTCTCAGAATGTACCCGACTGTTGATTTTGCTACTCCAAGCATGTCTGCTATCTCTCTGATGGATTTTTTCTTTTTTTTCAGCCTCAGGATGTTCTGCTTCACCTCAATTCAGAGTTCCTTAGACCGCATGTTGTCTGGTCACAGCAACAGCTTCCAAATGCAAAACCACACACCTGTAATCAACCCCAGACCTTTTAACTACTTCATTGATTACAGGTTAACGAGGGAGACGCCTTCAGAGTTAATTGCAGCCCTTAGAGTCCCTTGTCCAATTACTTTTGGTCCCTTGAAAAAGAGGAGGCTATGCATTACAGAGCTATGATTCCTAAACCCTTTCTCCGATTTGGATGTGAATACTCTCATATTGCAGCTGGGAGTGTGCACTTTCAGCCCATATTATATATATAATTGTATTTCTGAACATGTTTTTGTAAACAGCTAAAATAACAAAACTTGTGTCACTGTCCAAATATTTCTGGACCTAACTGTATACCAGGAAGTGGCCCTGGATGAAGGACTTATTTACAGGAAGTGGCCCTGGATGGGGGACATTAGTACAGAATGGGGGACATTAATACATAATGAAGGGGGAGGCAACTCATATGTCTTTTTAGGATTAAGAATGCTACCAGGGCTCATACATATGACCAATAGGAGAGGGAGTCCCAGGTGCAGATTTGCACCGGGACCCATCGGACTCTAGCTACGCCCTGGCCCCAGTCACAGCTGCAGTGACTTGTAATGTATGGCCACAGCAGAGGGGGCCGGTCACGTCTCACACCAGTGACGTCAGCCTCTGCTGGCCCACCCTCTGTTCCTAAGCTGCCAGCACGCCCCATGCCCCTGTGGCACATTATATTCTAGAGTTGAGGGCCTAAAAGTGATGAGGTACGTGCACCTGCCCACTCATCTGTCCACTCACAATAGGTAGTGTCACAGCTCTCCTCTTCCTCATTCCTGCACAATAACAACTACATGTCACTAAAACAGGAGAACATGTATAGAAAATTCTTGCAATGAAATAGAGTCCCCTATAATATCTTGTGATATATATACAAGCATATGTCCAATGTCCATATCTCCAAACAGGCAAGGGAGCAGAAAATAGAATCGAATGATCTGCAATCAGAAATACAGATATATTATTTTATAATCATAATCTTTAAAAATGTATGTGACACATTCTCTTAAAGAAAAATAAAAATATACCTAAAGAGTATTGGATATTTGAAGGAATTTTTAATAGGTTAGAGTAGGGCCCCGCCAAAAGAGTCTACCTTGTCGTGGTGGATGGCTTAAAAAAATCTTTTGTCCTAAACAAAAGCTGATGGCTATGTATGTGATATGGTGTTCAATGGGAACTATTAATGTGTGATTGGTGAGGACGTGGTGCAGAAGTGGAGTCTTTCCATGAGTGGGTGGTGGGACTGTGGAAGGTTTGAGGGGTGGAGGTGGAGTTGGTTTAGAGCCTGAGAAGAGTATTATGGGACCTGAAAATGTTGCCAGTATAGGTCCCTGAAATTCTTGGGGGCAGCCCTGGGCAGAGGGCCCATATATTGCTCTTGCACAGAGGCACTTTACTGACTGGTTGTGATAGCAGTTCGGGTCCCGCTGAAAGACCCCATCACTAACATTTTGGCGCCGCTGTGAAGCTTGGCCACAGAACAAGTTTAAATAGGACACTGTGATTGTCCTATGTACTGCAATCCTGTGGTATTGCAGTATATACCGTAGTACAATTAGAGGTGAGACGAATCCTCAGACACTTCCATAGACGGAATAATAAAAATGTTACATTGTTCTATTTTTTTTTTTTTTATTACAAAAGTTTAAATTTCTTTTCACCACTAAAATAAGTAAAAGACCATAATCACCTGAACAATTTTGCAGGTAATTTTTACCATAATAGGAATACCATAAAACAAACAATGGCAGACTTGCTTTTATTCACTGCATATACAATATAACTACTAAGATACTGCCTCGGTCTTTTCTCTGCACTCTTTCGCACGCCGTGGCCCTCTGGGAACTTCCGGTTCCGGCCTCACACGCAAAACGAAGGGCGGGGCTTGGGCTGCACGCGCTTTCTCGGGGAAGACAGCGTTTTGACGCGAAAAGGTGGCGGAAAATGGCGGAATTGGCGGGAAAAGGACTCTTGACTCGCGGTTTTCGGCTTTCAAGGTGCACGTCACCCAGGTAAGTGGGTCCTGCTCGTAGCCTGTTCGTGATGCCAGGTTTTTCGAGGTGTACCTCCCCCGTGTCAGCGGCTGAGCCGCTCGGGTCCGGAACCGCGGTGGCTCGAGGGTTCTCCGGACCCAGGAGAGGGTCGCGCGGAAACTCGAAGTTAAAAGGGGGGGATATGTACAGGGGATTTAGAAGTTTGTGACGCCACTCACGGTGCGTGGTAAGATGGAGTACCACCGCTGCTGTTGGGAGCGCCTGGTGGCAGTGGTATGGCAGCAAGGTGTTTAACCCCTCTGTAGGTAGGGAGTTGTGCCCCGGGGCCCGGTGATGGTAGCTATGGGGTGCCGTTGAGGAGGAAAGGGTTTCTGCGTACTCACTCAGTCCAAGAATACTGACACCGACAGCTTGTAAACCAGAATTCTGAGCACTGCTGCAGCAAGGAGGGAGCACGCTTGGATCCGTGTCCTTGGTGTTGCTTGTTAGCCTGTGACCTTTTCCGTGGCACCTTCTTCACTGTTTGGACCTTGTAGTGTGGAACTAGTCGGGTCCCGCTCAACCGTATGGCTAACGGAGTGAGCTTGCTCTCAGGGTTCACGCTTGGGATTTGATGGACTTTGTTTTGGGAAAAGTCCTATCCCCTCGTTGCACTAGTACCCCGATTTTGGAGCGGGTGAGGGATGAGTCTTGAAGACTTCACCCCTGTCGGGTAAATTACCAGGACGCTTGAAGCTACTTCCCGGCCTAGGGTCCGCATACCCCGTCGTGCCCTGGCCCCTACCCGGAGATGTCTCAAGGCCCCAGGCTGCCCTACTCGGCAGATCCATGCCCCTTGACATGATCCCCTGCGACCGGGGTTCCAGCTCCTACCAGGCCCAGACCAACGTCTGCTACCTAGTAGTCTCAAGGAGCCCTGCTCCTAAACTGGTGACCTCTCACTTTGAGAGTCACCACTCCACACTCCTACTCCTTCACTTTCTCTCTCACTTCTCCTTCTACACTTCTCACTTTCCCCTACCAACCCCCCCAAGTGGGCGGCCCTATTCCCTTCAGGCCCCCCAATGGTGTGTCTGGTGGGTGTGGTGCAAAGTGTTCCTAGGGTTTCGACTGGCTCGGATCTTAGCAACACCAAAGAATAGGGATCCGTAACCAAGGAGGATGCAGATACTGTGCAGAAGGACAGATTGCACAACACCCTGTGACGACCTGATAGGCCAGGGCGTCACATTGGCACTGGTGTTCCAGGTCCCAGGGGGTAGGCCCCGCATCCTGGTGAGGATGCAGTTCCTAGTAGTGCCCTGAGTGGCTCAGGGACGCTACATTCCCCCTTGGTGAGACACAGCACGTCTTTGGGCTGTAAGGAGAATAATGTTTTTATTAAACACAGAAAAGCATAACCATTCTTTCCTCGTAGGGAAGGCATCACTTGAAAGTTGCATGAGCATTCCTCTCCATTAACTCACCACCCAAAAGTCCTGAACCCAATACCCTCTAAGGAGGCAGGTCACCGGTCCCTTTGGTGACCAGGTCTGGGCAAGCTCTATTCCAGACCTTTCCTCCAATCTTCCTCTCCTTGGTGGTGGTATCAATGTTCTGATGCAAGGTTTACTCTGGAAGGCACACTTGGTGCAACCTATGTACACTTTGAGAGTTCGTGTCATTCCCAGTCCAATGACCAGCGGTCCATTTTTATATTCACTTTCAAACATTTATACAATCATGTAACTTTTCAGCATTTTTCAACATTACTTACATTAATGACTGTACTATTGAGTAATCTGGCAGAATCATTACGCTCTTTGCCACCCTCCACCTACGGCTGTGGTGCCACGTACCAGTGACGTACCACCCAATTCCCTGATGGCCTTTTTCAGCTATAACAGAATATAAAAGCAAAAAGGGTCAACAAGGGCGACAAGACCAGGGTCAGGCTTTCAGTTATTATGCAACATTTTCAACTGGAAAGTCAACATTTTTACTAAAACAGTACCAACAGCTACCACAGCGTAGGTGTACTTGGAAATGGAGGAGGAGTGGGAGGAACAGGGGCTGACAGTTCTCAGATTTTCTGGACGTCTAAGGCGTACTAGCCTTGTTTTCCATAGTGTCTGGTGTATGTGACCACGTCACCCAGGTGCAGGTCACGGTCTGGATTTCCCTTCTGTAGGTAGTCCAGTACATCCCTGTGGGACACAAAGATTCCTGCATGCATGCCGGGCTCCTTAATAAAGCCCACACCTTGTTGTTGGTCGAATCTGTCCACAGTACCCTGGTACCGACCCCGCGGGCTCCCCAACTGGCTTGGCGCAGGCTCTATTTCTTGTGCAGATCACGGGCTTTCACCTCCTTCCTTCTGGTTGCACGCTCCTGCACCTCCCGGGGCAGCTGCTGGATTGTTGCCTGACAGGCTTTGTCGACCTCCTCATCCACGACAGCTCTTTGTGCAGCACTAGCCATGCCCCACACCGGCTCAAACCTCAGGCTCCCCGAACCCAAGCAGTCGCATCTAGATCACCATCAGCGGGTATCTGCTCGGCCTGGTCACCGGCGACTCCTCTGGTAGTCGTCGGGCCTTCCAGGGCTGCATCCTGCAGCTCGGCCTGGTCCGGTCCGGTCGTAGACGGAGGCGTTGCGGCCTTGTCTGGTCTGGCCGTGGAAAGAGGTGTTGCGGCTTGGCTTGGTCTGGCCGTGGATGGAGGCGTTGCGGCCTGGTCTGGTCTAGCCGTGGATGGAAGCGTTGCGGCCTGGTCTGGTCTGGCCGTGGACGGAGGGCTCGGTGGTACTGGCAAGTCAGCAGTCAGGGGTGGTACAGGTTCCGCTACCATGGGGACTAGTGGGGCCAGGGAGGCTTGCACTCTTACCGGCTTCCGGCGCTGCTCTTCATACAGGGCCCGTTCATTTTGGGCGAGCACGGTCACCACCATCCCCATCATCTCTGAGCGCCAGTCCTGAATCTGAGGGATCATCTGCAGCCGCATCTGGAGGCACAGCCGCCCCAACTCCTCTTCGAGCCAGGGTAAGATTCCGTGGCCAGGCCGCTCTGGTCCTCGGGCAGGAGGAGCAGACATTCTCTCTCTTTTGCTGCGGGTTCACTGGTCTCCACAACTGCCGTCCCTCCAGCGCACTAGGGTGCATTCTGCCGGGGCCTCTTCCGGCTTTCTGCAGTTAGTTTCGCTTTTGCATGCTGTACACTCCCAGGTGCGGAGTCGACTTTTCACGTGCTTTTACCACAGTGATGGCGCAGCCAGCTTTTCACGGGAATAAAGATGGCGGTAGTTTTTGCACAAAACAGTCCATAAGGCGCTTATCACCCGGGTTAACAGGCCTAGTCCATATCCTATTTGTGACGCCAGGAAAAAGCTGTGTCGCCCAGGGAATGGGGTACTCGGTCCCGGGTGGTGTATCACTGGGGAATGTTACTTTGGTGGCTGTTGCCCAGTCCCGTGCCCTGGGTGCTTTTTAATGGGGACTATTTACAGGGGAAAATAAAGTAATTTGTGTGACACCACCTGCGGGTTGTGGTTAATATGGGGGAACCGCCGCTCCTGAATTGGTTACTCCCAGAGCTGGTGGTAATGGCAGCTGTGGTGGTAGGCCATACGCAGGCAGGGCTGAGCCCAGGAGATGTATGATGGAGTAATAAGAGAGGCCACACTGTGGGTTGTAATTAACAGTCTCTACTCACTCTTGACACTCGGATGGCTGGTTCAGGTCCCTGTAGTTCCAGTGCCAGTTGATGACTCTGTTGCTCTGTCCCCGGCACCCTCAGTGTGGTTGGGTCCCAGTAGGGTGGAGCGTTTGGGGCCTGACTGTCCCTTTTTGTGGCAGTCTCCTTGTCCGTACGGCGGGCAGTGTGGACCCTGTAGGGGTCTTTGTCCCGAACCCTGATCCTTGCTTTACTGCTGGTGCCCCCGGATCTGTGGGTCAGTGAGGTCCGTGGAGGTCCCCTCACTGTGCAGGTATTTGCCAGACCGTATGAAACTGATGTCTGACCTAGGGCCCTGTGCCCCGTCGATGCTCTGGTCCCAGCGGTACTTGGGTGGGGTGTACCTGCCCTGGCGACCACTCTCCTGTGCCCCCGGGCACCTCTCCTCTCTACTCCTTACTACTCACTAACTGCTGTCCCCTCCCACCAAGCTGTCTAGTCCCCTGGTCTGGCCCCGCCCTCTAGGTGGCCATCCCCTTGTGTCCGACTAGCCAATTACCCCTGGTGTGGAGTGTAAACTGGGATTTTGTTGTGTGTGTGTTGCTGGCACTGGTGTACCAGGTCCCAGGGGGTAGGCCCTGCATCCTGGTGAGGATGCAGTTCCTAGTAGTGCCCTGAGTGGCTCAGGGGCGCTACACATGCACATATAAATAGTTTGAATAGTTTGAAATCCTGCTGACAGATTCTCTTTAATCTTCTTTAAAGTGAACCTGTCAGGTCTAATATCCACCCAGAACCATGAGCAGTTTTGGGTGCATACTAGTAATCCCAGCCTAACTGTCCCAGTATACAGTAGCATAGATAAATAGATCTTTGGAATTTTTTTTTCTAAAGATTGTTACTTATATGCTAATGAGGCCAGAGGGCGTTAGTTCCCTTGGTTAGTCGGCCCACATAGCATGGTAGTACGCCCCTGTGGACGTACTAACACGCTAATGAATGCGCAGTGACACCACACATACCTCGCTGTTCATGGCGGCCGACGGAGGATGGATGCACTGGGTATGATCGGGAGTCCCGGGACGTCCGGTCATGTGCACTATACCTCACTGAAGCCGGGAAGCTTACACCTAACATCAATTTAGTGTGCATGATCGGAAGTCCGGATCATGCGCAATGTGCATCCATCCTCCGCTGGCCGCCATCAAGAGTGAGGTATGTACCGCGTCGCTGCACATTCATTAGCATGTTAATACGCCCTAGGGGTGTGCTTACATGGTATGTGGGCTGACTAGCCAAGGGAACTAACGCCCTTGCGACTAGTCCCTGTCCTCATTGGCGTATAATAAACAATCTTTAGAAATACTTTTTCTAAAGATCTCTTTATCTATGCTAGTGTATACAGGGACGGTTGGGCAGGGATTAGAAATATGCACCCAGAACTGCCCGTGGTTCTGGGTGCATATTGCACCTGACAGGTTCACTTTCATATTATTCTGCAATTCTAAAACCAAAAAAAACCCCAAAAAAACAAAAAAAACCCCAGCTTTATTCAGTAAGGAAACAAGGGAATAAAATTGTTTTGATATTGGTGGGTCGTACAACAAAACAGGATGGTGGGATCAGCCAGACATATTTAGAAGTCTGCCGATAGCTTCTTACAGAGCATCCTAGACTTGCATTTCCCTAGGGGCAGAACGGCAGCTGATCCAATTGATGAAGGGCAAAGGTCTAATCACCCAAAAAGAGAACCATCCAAGACATAAATGAATGTAGAATCTTACGTCAAACGGAGAACTTGGACTAGAGGGTTATTTACAGGGGATTTCCCTGGATTCGGCTATTCTGCCATTAGCTGCACTTTAGCGCCTATCACACGTGCCCATAATCTGCTATAGCTTCTATAGGGAAGACTAGAGGTCAGCGAAAAATAGTTTAATCTATAGGGTCTCATTTCTCAAAAATTAGGGGGTGCCAATTCTGCTTTTCTTCATACCTTATCAAACATGCTGCATTTATAGCCAGCGTGAAGTGAATTGCCCCCTTTGAATATGATGAACGCCAAATATTATGTGATGCTTGATCTTATACTACTTCTGTGCAGTGCTTAGAGGGTTTGTTCAGCTTCTATGTGACTGCAGACATCTGACTTGTGACAGTGTGTGATGCGCATGCTGTCTAGACTCCCTGGCATTGTCAGTGCGAACTACCAGTCACACGGTTGTATGTATGGGATTTGCACACACGCAGACACTTTCCGGCCAGTCTGCTCCAGCATTTCTCAATAGAAGTGAATTGACTTTGCTCTCAAGTCTGGACAACCATTTTAAAGCTGTTTTTTGATGTGGAGCTGAATATCCCCTGTATTGAGCTAGCGATAATGATAAAAATCTCTGCCAGCTGCCACCACTAAAGGGAGCTTATTACTGGTCAGAATGGCTCATGAGCTCCCCTAGAGGCAGCTGCAGAAAGTTACAACTTTATCATTTAAAGGGTTAAAAAATAAATTAAAAAAATATATATTTTATATATATATATATATATATATATATATATATATATATATATATACATACAAGTATATAATTATTTTTTTTTATTTTTTTACATTTTGGAATATCTGTTTTCACATTACAAAGTAACATTTAGTTAGAGATCTCGCAGTTTTCAATATGGCCACTGGGGCATTTGTTTTAGACTCATAGTTTCTGTTATTTCAGATTTTCAACATGTACATTAGCAATGGACACTTCTCAGACCCTCTCTTTTATATTGAAGAATCTGAAGACGACATTAAAAATCATTGTGCTTTGATGGAGGGCTGTAACATCGCCTATTGTGAATGGTGCTGTGTATAGAGGTGTTACAGTCATATGAAAAAGATTGGGCACCCCTATTAATGTTAACCTTTTTTCTTTATAACAATTTGGGTTTTTGCAACAGCTATTTCAGTTTCATATATCTAATAACTGATGGACTGAGTAATATTTCTGGATTGAAATGAGGTTTATTGTACTAACAGAAAATGTGCAATCCGCATTTAAACAAAATTTGACCAGTGCAAAAGTATGGGCACCCTTATCAATTTCTTGATTTGAACACTCCTAACTACTTTTTACTGACTTACTAAAGCACTAAATTGGTTTTGTAACCTCATTGAGCTTTGAACTTCATAGGCAGGTGTATCCAATCATGAGAAAAGGTATTTAAGGTGGCCACTTGCAAGTTGTTCTCCTATTTGAATCTCCTATGAAGAGTGGCATCATGGGCTCCTCAAAACAACTCTCAAATGATCTGAAAAGAAAGATTATTCAACATAGTTGTTCAGGGGAAGGATACAAAAAGTTGTCTCAGAGATTTAAACTGTAAGTTTCCACTGTGAGGAACATAGTAAGGAAATGGAAGAACACAGGTACAGTTCTCGTTAAGCCCAGAAGTGGCAGGCCAAGAAAAATATCAGAAAGGCAGAGAAGAAGAATGGTGAGAACAGTCAAGGACAATCCACAGACCACCTCCAAAGACCTGCAGCATCATCTTGCTGCAGATGGTGTCACTGTGCATCGGTCAACAATACAGCGCACGTTGCACAAGGAGAAGCTGTATGGGAGAGTGATGCGAAAGAAGCCGTTTCTGCAAGCATGCCACAAACAGAGTCGCCTGAGGTATGCAAAAGCACATTTGGACAAGCCAGTTACATTTTGGAAGAAGGTCCTGTGGACTGATGAAACAAAGATTGAGTTGTTTGGTCATACAAAAAGGCGTTATGCATGGAGGCAAAAAAACACAGCATTCCAAGAAAAGCACTTGCTACCCACAGTAAAATTTGGTGGAGGTTCCATCATGCTTTGGGGCTGTGTGGCCAATGCCGGCACCGGGAATCTTGTTAAAGTTGAGGGTCGCATTGATTCAACTCAGTATCAGCAGATTCTTGACAATAATGTGCAAAAATCAGTGACGAAGTTGAAGTTATGCAGTGGATGGATATTTCAGCAAGACAATGATCCAAATCACCGCTCCAAATCTACTCAGGCATTCATGCAGAGGAACAATTATAATGTTCTGGAATGGCCATCCCAGTCCCCAGACCTGAATATCATTGAAAATCTGTGGGATGATTTGAAGCGTACTGTCCATGCTCGGCGACCATCAAACTTAACTGAACTGGAATTGTTTTGTAAACAGGAATGGTCAAATATACCTTCATCCAGGGATCCAGGAACTCACTAAAAGCTACATGAAGCGACTAGAGGCTGTTATTTTTGCAAAAGGAGGATCTACAAAATATTAATGTCACTTTTATATTGAGGTGCCCATACTTTTGCACTGGTCAAATTTTGTTTAAATGCGGATTGCACATTTTCTGTTAGTACAATAAACCTCATTTCAATCCAGAAATATTACTCAGTCCATCAGTTGTTAGATATATGAAACTGAAATAGCTGCTGCAAAACCCCAAATTGTTATAAAGAAAAAAGGTTAACATTAATAGGGCTGCCCAAACTTTTTCATATGACTGTATCTGTCATTGAAATCCTGCCTCAGTTGATAAGTAGCCTGCTGAAAACTCTTCTAAAAAAAGCCCCAGTGGCCAGTGTGAAAATTGTAAAATTAGTAATCTTGTTTTATAATACAGATTGTGGTGTATATATATATATATATATATATATATATATATATATAATGCAGCACCGTGTCTATCACCCCACCCGTGCCCTCCGTTCTGCTAATGACCTATGACTGATATCCTGAATAATATGAACCTCCCACTCTCGTCTTCAAGATTTCTCACGAGCTGCGCCTATGCTCTGGAACACACTACCAAGAGCAATCCGATTAATTCCAAGCATCCACATCTTTAAGCGGGTGCGAAAAATGCATTTCTTTAGACTAGCCTATGACTTCACCTACCTCATCTAATCTAGTCCCTTTCTGCCCTTCATAAAATTTACTTCAAATTCTTGTCCCCTGTATCTTCTGGTTGCATTCCTCTTCATGTACTTTTTTACACGTTGTAGCTGTACTTGTATAAACTGTGGGTGGTGACCAGTCTACGCAGTTGGACTTGAATCTCCAACTATTTTGATGGCTGGATCATATATGACAAGCTTTTCTTCCCCCCATTCACCTTTTGTGCCTCCACTATTTCCTCATAGACTGTAAGCTTACGAGCAGGGCCCTCACTCCTCTTGGGATATGAATTTTGTTATTTTGTATTGTCTCATATTGTCTGTACATGTCCCCTCTGAATTGTAAAGCGCTGCGGAATAAGTTGGCGCTATAGAAATAAAACTTATCTTATACAGTGCATTACATATAAAGACAGTATAAATACACACACACACACACATACACACATATATATATATATATATATATATATATATATATACACACACACACACACACACACACACACACACACACACACACACACACACACACACACACACAGTAGGTCAGTTTCCCTTTAACTCTTTAGGGTGCTTTACACGCTGTGACATCGCTAGCGATGTCGAGCGCGATAGTCCCCGCCCCGTCGTACGTGCGACATTTGGTGATTGCTGCCGTAGCGAACAGTATCACTACGGCAGCGTCACACGCACATACCTGTGCAGCGATGTCGCTGTGTCCGCCAATTAATCCCTCCCTCAAGGGGGAGGTGCGCTCGGCGTCATAGCGACACCATCGTGACGTCACTAAGCGGCCGTCCAATAGAAGCGGAGGGGCGGAGATGAGCGGGACGTAACATCCCGCCCACCTCCTTCCTTCCTTCTTTTCCGGTGGAAGCAGGTAAGGAGATGTTTGTCGTTACTGCGGTGTCACACACAGCGATGTGTGGTGCCGCAGTATTGTCAAACAACATCGTACCTGCAGCAGCACCGATATTAAGGAAAGGAGCGACGTGTCAACGATCACCGTTTTTGGAGAATTTTGCGATCGTTGATCGTCGCTCCTTGGTGTCACGCGCTGCGATGTCGCTACCGAATGTGCGTCACTAACGACGTGACCCCGACGATATATCGGTAGCGATGTTGCAGTGTGTAAAGCACCCTTTTGTCTACATGACACTACATTCTGCCTAATAAAACCACAATGATATTTCAGAGTTAATCGTCACATTAAGATTTTCACTTTAAATTCAAGATCTATGTAGTTTTGAGTATATTTTATCTAAATTCCACATACAGTCCCAGGGTGTGGAATTTTGTATTGACTCAGGTCCAAGACCCGGGGTGAGATCAGTTTGCACAGACACACCTTGCCCTGTGTAAATGGCCGTGGGAAGGAATGTACACTATTGACCGAGTTATATAACGAAATGCAGAGGTATGCAAAGCATGGTTTATCCTCATGCCTACTGTACCTTCACAATGGCCTTTCTATAGAATTACTTATACGGTGTATCATGGACTGGCAAATGTGATCAGACACACAGACTATATGGAAAAGACATATTACACCTACAGGAGTTTTTATGAACTGCCATTCTCAAGCAATAGAAATTAATATGAAGTCATCCCCTTTGCAGCTGTAATATTTCCACTTTTATGGGAAGGCTTCTTCCACATATTTTGAAGGTGTCGGTGGTATTTTTTGCCCATTCATTCAGAAGAGCATTTGTGAGGTCAGACATTGATGTTGGATGAGAGTACCTGTCCCACAATCTCCGTTATTGTTCTACCCAAAGGCTTTGGATGAGTTTGAGGTTAGGACTCTAATATGGAAGTGTGGTGCCACTGGGTTTCAGGCGCCACAGGGTATTACACCACTTTTATGAGGTAATATCCATCCTGGCTTAGGAAGGGGTTAACTGCTGGTGCCTTCACAAAACACACACATACAACAGCAAGGAGCATTCCCACAGGGGGTTGGACTAGGGCAGACAGGATAGTTAGTAGTGATGGGCAGTCCGGCTCTTTTTGGTGATCCGGTTCCCATGGCTCCGCTCACCAAAAAGAGCCGGATCTTTCAGCTCGTTCTTGGCTCCTTATTAAATATGTGTTCACCGCAGGTGAACACATATTTAAGATTATAGTAACGCTGCCAAAGCCCTGCCCACCCTCGGCTAAACCCCGCCCACTTACAAGCGACCAATTAGATTGCTGAGTAGGTGAAGTTTAGCTGCGGGTGGGCGGAGTTTTGACGGCGAAAAGAGCCGTTTTGAGATTTTATTGGCTCACACTAGTGATCCGGCTCCTGTCGTTCACAGCAGGGAGCCGGATCTTTGTGACGGATCGTTCATGACCGACACATCACTAATAGCCATCACGAAGCATGGGACTTTCCCAGTCGCTAGGACAACCACTGGGTGCGGGCACCACATGGGGTAGCAGTAGGCGCAACCTTCACACTTACAGCAGAGCCTTCCCGGGCACAACTTGGGATAACATCTAACAATGACAACAGGAGAAAGGCTGCTTTCACACTACGTTTTTTTAACATGCGTTATGAACAATTTTTTGCTGCAAAAGCGGATCCTGTTTTTCTAAAGAAAAGCGCATGCAAGTGTTATTTTACAGGATCCTGCCACTTGAAGTTTATGGGTGGGCATTGGAGTCATGTGATCGGGAGTCAGTGGAACTGAACGTGAACTGAACGTGACAGACCGGAAATTCAGATGCCGCTGGGGAAAAAAAGAGGAGAAAGAGAGAAAGGAAGAGAGACAGAGATAAAGAGAGAGAGAGAGGAAGAGAGAGACAAAGAAAGAGAGAGGAAGAGAGAGAAAGAGAGAGAGATAGAAAGAGAGAGAGAGATAGAGAAAGAGGGAGAGAAAGAGAGACAGAAAGAGAGGAAGAGAGAGAACGAAAGAGAGAGAGCGAGATAAAGAGAGTGAGCGAGATAAAGAGAGAGAGCAAGAAAGAGAGAGGGAAAGAGAGGAAGAAAGAAACAAACTCACTCTCTGTGGTTTCTGGGCATGCTCAGTACACCAAACAGGATCCTGTCTATCAGTATACCACCGTTCACATGTGTTTGCGTGCAGTATTGTCAGAATCCAGCGACTTGCAGTATTTGGACGCAGCTCAAAAACGCTACAAGTAGTGTTTTTAAACAATGTTAAAAAACTGCAAGTCGCTTGATTCTGACAAAACTGCACGCAAACGCATGTGAACGCATGTTGACACAAGTCCATTGCAAATGCATTGAAATGAAAACGCATTTGTACTGGATCCACTTTTGCAGCAAAAAAACGTTCAGGACGCATGTTAAAAAAACGTAGTGTGAAAGCAGCCTAATGCCGGCGTCACATGGGACGATCTATCGTGCGATCACACGAGCGATTGTACCCGCCGCCCGTCGTTTGTGCATCACGGGCCCGTGGCGCACAAAGTCGTTAACCCCCGTCACACGCACTTACCTCCCGGGCGACGTCGCTGTGGGCGGCGAACATCCTCTTCCTGAAGGGGGAGGGACGTTCGGCATCACAGCGACGTCACACGGCAGCCGGCCAATAGAAGCGGAGGGGCGGAGATGAGCGGGACGTAACATCCCGCCCACCTCCTTCCTTCCGCATTGCCGTCGGGACGCAGGTAAGCTGTGTTCGTCGTTCCCAAGGTGTCACACGGAGCGACGTGTGCTGCCACGGGAACGACGAACAACCGGAGCACAGAAGGAGGACTGACATTTTGAAAATGAACGACATGTCAACGAGCAACGATAAGGTGAGTATTTTTGCTCGTTCACCGTCATTCGGAGGTGTCACATGGTACGTTATCTCTGACGATGCCGGATGTGCGTCACTTAACGACGCGACCCCGACGACATATCGCCCGATATATCGTACTGTGTGACGCCGGCATTAGTGTTTCTCTCTCTTCGTGGGCCCGTGGCTTGGAGCAGGAAGCTCAGCCCGGTTTCCGGATAGCAACCAAGGTACACTTCACTAAAAGACTTTCACGGGCACCAGCTGGAGCCCATCGTAGCAGAGATCGGTACTCTGGGGCAGCGCTTGAACTACTTTTGAGTAAAAGACCTAAAACCGCCGCACCTGCCTTTCCCTTACCGGCGCTGTCGCCCAGCGCTGCGACGCCAACGGGGACTACCACCACCACCCCCGTCCGTCCTCCATCATCCTCCTCGGGGTAATCCCGCTCCGCCTTTGGGGAGAGACACCATCCCGGCTGCGACCCTCACCATCAGCCCTGGAGAGCAGCACCCTGGCCGCGTACCACAGATGGGGTCACAATCATAATAGACTTTCCTAACCGTCACTACCACCCCCATTCTCCGTCCTGCCTCCCGTCCACCGCCTTCCCTCTCTCCTGTACGTCTCGGGGTCATGAAACCGGGCCAGGCCAGCCCGTGGCGACGCAGAGGATCTGTACCCCTGACCCAGCGATGTGTGGGGTGAAAACCCCCTCGAGCCCGGGGTGTTACAGAAGAACTTGACTAGCCTGCACAATTGTAGCGTGGCGCGGGCGTTCATCATGGGCGAGGTATGGTTCTCTTATGCCCCTGGCACGCTACATGAAAGTTGGCGTCCTGCTGGGTGTGTGGACTCATGTTGTAAGGGCAGTATGCCCATGCAAGCCGCATGTTGCCAATGGCTTGGGCTTGCCAGGACTAGTTGTTAACCGGTTCGCTAAAGTAGATCACCAGTTTTTTAAAAACAATCTGTTACTTTATAGTAACCTCATAACAACTGTACACAGGAGAAAGAGGGCATATGACTTCTCATACGTTTCTTTATCAACACGAAGTATCTCCAGCACCAGTCACTTCACTCATCCCATTTTAGTTGTTCATGTCCTCATTAGTACTGTACAATTCACCACCACCCAGTTCAACAATACAGTACAGTTCGTGAGAGTCATTCTGTCCTCCCTGCGGTTACGCGTCTTCTCCCTCCCAGAAGGATAATACCAATATGGCCGAACTAAGCTCCTCACCTACTGATGTGCCGCCCCCGTGCCAGCAGCCTGCCGCTGCTCGGGCCCGGACCTTCCGGTGGGTGGCTCGAGGGTCTCTGGACCCGGGGGGTCCCGCGGACATTCCAAATGAAAAGGGTGGGAGGCTGGTGGATGTAGGACGTATATGTACGGGCTGAGCCGTATTAAGTTCGTGCGCCACCCACGGTGTGTGGTGAGGTTGGACACCACCGCTGCAGTTACGGGGCTCCCGGGGGAGATGTTATGCAGCAAGTTGTTAACCCCTCCGTGGGCAGGGATGGTGGCCCCCGGGACCCGTTGGGGTTTGGTGCAGGGAGGTGGGCGACCACAGGGTGCTGATGTACTCACTATTAAGGAAACACACGAGTCTCTGGTAAACCAAGGTGATGGTGGTCGGTGCGCGCAGCCGGCTGCGTTCTGGTTCCCCCACCCAGCTAGTGTTCTCTGTCTTTCTCCTGCACCATTTTAGAACGGTGGACTGCCTGTGCTTGCAACTTCTCGAGTCCGCTCCCTGCTGGATGTGGCCTAAGGAGCCCTTGCCCATAGACGCTGGCCCGTGGGATCTCTGAGCCTTGGCGGTGGCCTTCTATCCCCCTTGGTGGGCTGTTGTCTTCTAATAGGGACTTTGGGTGGGACAGGACCTCTAGTCCTGGCCTCAATCGGTTAATTAACCGGTTCCAGACGCTTCTGGTCCTGGCTTCAGGGTCCGAGTACCCCCCTTGTGTGCTCCGGTTTCCGAGACGGTTCCCCGGGTCGGTACTGGCGGGCTACAACCCTGTCCCGGTCCACCTCGGTTCCACCGAGCCGTCTTCCCGGCTCCTGCAGACGGAGACCGCCGTCTGCCTCCTAGCCAGTAGCACTAGGGCTCCTACCCTGGCGCCGTTCAATTTGGGGGTATTCGCCTCTGCTGGAGCTGGGCACAGCTCCAGCCCACACTCCTCTCCAACTTGAACTCTAACATTCGACTGTTTACTTTCCCGCCCCGGGCTGTCTGGACTCCTCGGTGGGCATCTTCCAACCGCCTGGTTCCGCCCCCTGGTGTGTCCATCTAGCCCTGAGGGGGGTGACTAGGGTTTGAAGGTCGGCTGCTGTTACCTGTGAGGGAAGGTGTTGTGCAGGGGCCTATTTGTGACTACCTGGCCCGGCTAAGGTGTCACACTGACACTTCAGGGACATATGACAAGAGCACTTACAGTTAGGTCCAGAAATATTTGGACAGTGACACAAGTTTTGTTATTTTAGCTGTTTACAAAAACATGCTCAGAAATACAATTATATATATAATTTGGGCTGAAAGTGCACACTCCCAGCTGCAATATGAGAGTTTTCACATCCAAATCGGAGAAAGGGTTTAGGAATCATAGCTCTGTAATGCATAGCCTCCTCTTTTTAAAGGGACCAAAAGTAATTGGACAAGGGACTCTAAGGGCTGCAATTAAGTCTGAAGGTGTCTCCCTCGTTAACCTGTAATCAATGAAGTAGTTAAAAGGTCTGGGGTTGATTACAGGTGTGTGGTTTTGCATTTGGAAGCTGTTGCTGTGACCAGACAACATGCGGTCTAAGGAACTCTCAATTGAGGTGAAGCAGAACATCCTGAGGCTGAAAAAAAAGAAAAAAATCCATCAGAGAGATAGCAGACATGCTTGGAGTAGTAAAATCAACAGTCGGGTACATTCTGAGAAAAAAGGAATTGACTGGTGAGCTTGGGAACTCAAAAAGGCCTGGGCGTCCACGGATGACAACAGTGGTGGATGATCGCCGCATACTTTCTTTGGTGAAGAAGAACCCGTTCACAACATCAACTGAAGTCCAGAACACTCTCAGTGAAGTAGGTGTATCTGTCTCTAAGTCAACAGTAAAGAGAAGACTCCATGAAAGTAAATACAAAGGGTTCACATCTAGATGCAAACCATTCATCAATTCCAAAAATAGACAGGCCAGAGTTAAATTTGCTGAAAAACACCTCATGAAGCCAGCTCAGTTCTGGAAAAGTATTCTATGGACAGATGAGACAAAGATCAACCTGTACCAGAATGATGGGAAGAAAAACGTTTGGAGAAGAAAGGGAACGGCACATGATCCAAGGCACACCACATCCTCTGTAAAACATGGTGGAGGCAACGTGATGGCATGGGCATGCATGGCTTTCAATGGCACTGGGTCACTTGTGTTTATTGATGACATAACAGCAGACAAGAGTAGCCGGATGAATTCTGAAGTGTACCGGGATATACTTTCAGCCCAGATTCAGCCAAATGCCGCAAAGTTGATCGAACAACGCTTCATAGTACAGATGGACAATGAGCCAAAGCTACCCAGGAGTTCATGAGTGCAAAAAAGTGGAACATTCTGCAATGGCCAAGTCAATCACCAGATCTTAACCCAATTGAGCATGCATTTCACTTGCTCAAATCCAGACTTAAGACGGAAAGACCCACAAACAAGCAAGACCTGAAGGCTGCGGCTGTAAAGGCCTGGCAAAGCATTAAGAAGGAGGAAACCCAGCGTTTGGTGATGTCCATGGGTTCCAGACTTAAGGCAGTGATTGCCTCCAAAGGATTCCCAACAAAATATTGAAAATAAAAATATTTTGTTTGGGTTTGGTTTATTTGTCCAATTACTTTTGACCTCCTAAAATGTGGAGTGTTTGTAAAGAAATGTGTACAATTCCTACAATTTCTATCAGATATTTTTGTTCAAACCTTCAAATTAAACGTTACAATCTGCACTTGAATTCTGTTGTAGAGGTTTCATTTCAAATCGAATGTGGTGGCATGCAGAGCCCAACTCGCGAAAATTGTGTCACTGTCCAAATATTTCTAGACCTAACTGTATCTGGTTTCACATCCTATTCTGTTTTGGCCTGTTTAACTTTAAGGAGCTGTTAGCTACTGGGGCCATACTGCTGAATGTCACATTGAGGACCCGTCTCACTCGTACTCTCGGTCAGTCCGCTTAACCAACTCTGCTGGAGCACTGTCTCACTCTATCTCTGGCTCCAGTCTCCTCTAGCAGCAGGGACACCCACGTCATGCAGTCTTGATGGCTAACCAGACCTTAAGTCTTCTCTAGTCACATGCTGGGCCCTATCTGATGTTCCACAGGAAACCGTCACTCTCCCTGCATCCTAGCCACTTCCACTATGGTCTAGTCCCAACATTTTACCCTGACCCTACTGTCAGCATAACATACAATACAACTACATAGCACAATTCACATGACACATTACATGATAATATTTCCTGCATTATTGCAGAAGTAATGTAATGTGAATTATCGCAATTGCTGTCTTCGGGGGTGGGGAACATGACAAGTCCATTCTCTTACATTATCTCCTCCACCCATGTCCCTATGGACCTTGCTTTGTGCACTGGGGCACGGTCATAGGGTACAATTGTGCAAAATACTGTATGTTGCGATTATAAGTAATAAATAATATCTACAGCCAGTCTGCTCCTGTCCTTTGTATTTAAGTGAAGAGTGGACAGCCTAAGACTGGTGATTTTTCTAAATATTACCCAAAAGTGGTCACAAGGATCCCTAATGCCCCAAAATGACCCAACTTTGTAGAACACGTTGTAGGCTTTCAGCATGCAGAGTGGAGTCTCACAACAATCAGTGACCCTCCTTGTTGCAAAAGTGCAAAATCTCACTTGTTATCTCTTTGCATTAACCCAGACTGCCAGATAGAGAAGTGTGATCAGAAAATTAAAATGTATCCACTGCTCCAGAGTTCAGTGGCGGCGTGGTTTACACTGCTCCATCTGACGTTTGGCATTGTGCTTGGTGATGTAAGGCTTACATGCAGCTCCTGGCAGGGGCACAATTTTGTGCTGTAAATGGCGCTTTACACGCTGCAAATTCGTTAACGATGTCGCTAGCGTTTGCACCCGCCTCCGTCGTTTGTGCATGACGGGTAAATCGCTGCCCGTGGCGGACAAAATCGGTAGTGCGTGTCACACGTATGTGACGCCCTGGGCAAGCCAGGGGTCACAGGTCACAACATCACATGCACCCCACATTCCCGGCAGGTACACCTAGGCTAACCTAAAATCCTTGTTGCCTTCCTCCAGGGGCTGATGTCCACACCAGGGCGTGGGCCAGGAGGTTGGCTCCGCCCACCGAGGAGTTCACAGCCCTGGAGGCGGGAAAAACCAGGCAGATCAGAGAGAGTTGAAGTTGAAGTCAGACTAGAGTCTGAGAAGCAGATCAGTTTGAGGGAGTGAAGTAGAAGGAAGTGGTAAAGGAGGACAGTAAGAGTGGCGACAGAAAAGGAACGGTTAAGAAAGCCTGAAGTTGGTCCGGGTGTGTGCCCCGGACTGAGACAGCAAGGTCAGCAGACGGCGGTGATAGTCTGCAGGGGGACTGCTTGGAGGTTGCCGGAAGGACCGCGGACGGGTGGTGACCCGGCGGTACCGGAGCGGTATACGAAGAACAGTCAGCACCAGGGCAGGGGCCTTTCGGATCCCGGCAAGGCTAGGAGTCGCCATAATTTGCCAAATCCGTCAGTGAAGGGGACCTCTGTCTCCTAACAACCAAGTCCCGATTGAAGGCAACAGTCCGACCGTTAAGGGGAGACACCGCCACCGCCAAGGCACCAGTTTCCCAGGGCCAGCGCCTGCGGGCAAGAAAGGGGCTCCTCCGGCTCATGTCCAGGTCGGGGAGCGGGTAACCGGTGGGAACCCATCGCTACCAAAAAGACTTTACATAGGTGCAGGGAAGAGGCCGTCACCGCTAACTGCAGGGAACAGCAGCACCGTAACCATCCGAGGGACCCGTCCAACCAGCCGTTTGTTTACCGAGAACTGTGTCGTGTTTACTGGCTGAGTGAGTACCTCCGTGCCGTGCGGCACAGCGCTGCCCCTGCACCTCCACAGGCCCCATACCCGCCTGTCCACCATACCAACCCCATCACTGGGCCCTAGGAGCACCAAACCCCCTACCCACGGAGGGGCAAATCAACAACTGGCTGCTCCATACCATCACTCCCGGGCTCCCCAGACAGAGCAGCGGTGGTGTCCACTTAATCACCACAACCGTGGGTGGCGTCACGGACAATAAACTATCCCAAAACCCAATCCCCTTTCACTCACGGGCGAGGAGCGCCGCTCGAGTCTCCGGGATCCGGCCCATCGCTCGAGCCACCGAGCAGCAGCAGCAGGCCGCAGCAGCCGCAGCGGCAGCCGGACCCGAGCAGTGGGAGAGCGCGGCGTCTCCTCCTCCGCCCGCGACAACTTGGCGTCACGAACAGGATCTTACCGCTCTGCCGTTGGGTAGAGGTGCGCCTTGTGACCGCCGGAGGTATCCGGCCGGAAAATTTCAGAAGCCGCCATCTTTGGCGCGAAAAGTTCCCGCTCGAGCGTCTTCTCGAGTAGTAGAGGCGCGAAGGCCAAAACCCCGCCCCGAGAGAGGAGGGGCCGGAAAGAGGCTAAGGGGGACGAAATGGCGACTGGTCGCATGTAGCCGCGGCTATAAAAGCAGAGACGCCAGGGCTATGCAGCAATACTGGGTTCCTGGAAGGCACGATTGCCAAGATGTACAACCCAACTCCCAACGAGGAAGCCCCCGCGCCCGGCACGGCGACGTGGTTGAGGGACCGGACCGTCCCGCTGAGTAACCGTCTGCAGGCCCACATGCAACTCCTCCTGGAGGAGTGGGAGACCGACATGGCGGACGTGGTGGCTGCTATGCGGAGACGCGAGGTGGAAGAGGATTTGGAGGAGCGGGTAAGAGACCCACGCCCCTGTATTCCCGAGGGATCGGCCATTGAAGCTGAGGGGCCCGGCCTGCCTCTGCTCACCCTGCCTCTCGCCCCGCTACCCGCGTTAGCTGCTGCCGCCCCACCACTAGGCCCGCTACCTGCCCAACTGGTAACGATACCCTGCCAATCCGCCCCGGCGGACCAACCGGCTGCAGACACTCAGGACGTCCCCGAATTGTTCCCAGGGGAACCGCTAGGACCGCGACCCCTTAATGAAAATGTGCCAGAAGCCCCGGCAGTGATTGTGCCAGACCCCGAGCCCGGGACCGTGGCATGGATGAAAGCCCGGGTGATTCAATTCCACCAACGTCAACAGGATCAGATCTTCAGGATGATGGAGCAGTGGACCAACGAGGTGGAGATGCTGATTGCAACTGCCCCGATGTACGGGAGGGGAACAGATGTAACAGAACCGACTGGTGACCCACGTCCCTATGTCCTACCAGGACCGGCCGCTGCGGCTGAGGGGCCCGGCCTAGTCTCGGCCTATGCATCACCCTTGCCGTTACTTATGAGGCACCTCAGTGTGTACTCGCCTGATCTGTTGCTCCGTTCTACCGCAGAAGGGTCTGAAGTGCTAGACGCTGGAGGCCAGGAGGCTGCGGCAGCTGGCGGTAACCCGCCTGACGCAGGAACAAGAGATGATGACTCCAGCCCCAGCCCCGGGTCCGCTGCTGAGTTTGAAGAGGCAAGTGAGCGTTCCCTCTATGTAGGAGACCCCGTGGTTTTCCATACTCCGCGTACCGGTGGAAATGGGTACTGGGTACCCCTGTCACAGCAGGCATGTCAGTGCATGTTTGATATGCTGGTGGCGGAGGATGAGTCCGCCTCAGCAGAAGAATCTGAGTAAGGCAGCGGAGCACCGTTGCACCGTCCCCGTTGGGACCACCAGTGTGGTTGTTTAAAAAGTTGTGAAAATGAAGAATTGATTACCGAACAGTCACCTGATTGCACCGTGATTTGCAACCGGCCGTTGCCGGCACCGTTGTCCCCGTGGGGATTCCTTAGTTGCATAGGAACTCCTATGGACAAGCCCGTGAACTTGCAGGGCAACCACAGACGCTAGTGGCTTGTAAATAAGTTGTGTTACCGTTACCGTTTCCGCATTTACCGCCTCCGGAGAGGCATGTTGGAGGGAGGGCCCACAGCAGAGCAGGCTGGGGCCCAGCCACCACAGGAACCGGTGGCTACCCTCTGGAGGGGAAGGACAGATCCCGCTCGGGTACCTGGTTCAGGACTGGGGTCAAGGGGTGCTGCCTGGGTTTAGGGGCAGCATCAGGGCCAGGTTACTTGGGTGGGAGAGAGCGGAGACCGTAACCGTTAACCGTTAAAACCGTAACGTTTAAGACATGAACCTCCCGATGTGGGATGATGTTTTTCTACTTGTATATATGTTGCCATTTTTCTTATCTTGCAGAAAAACAAAAGGAAAATAAAACCGGTGTTGGACGGGCAGCCCGAGGACGGTCTGCGTTTTGCTAAGGGGGAATGTGACGCCCTGGGCAAGCCAGGGGTCACAGGTCACAACATCACATGCACCCCACATTCCCGGCAGGTACACCTAGGCTAACCTAAAATCCTTGTTGCCTTCCTCCAGGGGCTGATGTCCACACCAGGGGGTGGGCCAGGGGGTTGGCTCTGCCCACCGAGGAGTTCACAGCCCTGGAGGCGGGAAAAACCAGGCAGATCAGAGAGAGTTGAAGTTGAAGTCAGACTAGAGTCTGAGAAGCAGATCAGTTTGAGGAAGTGAAGTAGAAGGAAGTGGTAAAGGAGGACAGTAAGAGTGGCGACAGAAAAGGAACGGTTAAGAAAGCCTGAAGTTGGTCCGGGTGTGTGCCCCGGACTGAGACAGCAAGGTCAGCAGACGGCGGTGATAGTCTGCAGGGGGACTGCTTGGAGGTTGCCGGAAGGACCGCGGACGGGTGGTGACCCGGCGGTACCAGAGCGGTATACGAAGAACAGTCAGCACCAGGGCAGGGGCCTTTCGGATCCCGGCAAGGCTAGGAGTCGCCATAATTTGCCAAATCCGTCAGTGAAGGGGACCTCTGTCTCCTAACAACCAAGTCCCGATTGAAGGCAACAGTCCGACCGTTAAGGGGAGACACCGCCACTGCCAAGGCACCAGTTTCCCAGGGCCAACGCCTGCGGGCAAGAAAGGGGCTCCTCCGGCTCATGTCCAGGTCGGGGAGCGGGTAACTGGTGGGAACCCATCGCTACCAAAAAGACTTTACATAGGTGCAGGGAAGAGGCCGTCACCGCTAACTGCAGGGAACAGCAGCACCATTACCGTCCGAGGGACCCGTCCAACCAGTCGTTTGTTTACCGAGAACTGTGTCGTGTTTACTGGCTGAGTGAGTACCTCCGTGCCGTGCGGCACAGCGCTGCCCCTGCGCCCCTGCACCTCCACAGGCCCCATACCCGCCTGTCCACCATACCAACCCCATCACTGGGCCCCGGGACCACCAAACCCCCTACCCACAGAGGGGCAAATCAACAACTGGCTGCTCCATACCATCACTCCCGGGCTCCCCAGACAGAGCAGCGGTGGTGTCCACTTAATCACCACAACCGTGGGTGGCGTCACGGACAATAAACTATCCCAAAACCCAATCCCCTTTCACTCACGGGCGAGGAGCGCCGCTCGAGTCTCTGGGATCTGGCCCATCGCTCGAGCCACCGAGCAGCAGCAGCAGGCCGCAGCAGCTGCAGCGGCAGCCGGACCCGAGCAGTGGGAGAGCGCGGCGTCCCCTCCTCCGCCCGCGACACGTACTTACCTTCCTAACGACGTTGCTGTGACCGACAAACAACCTCTTCTCTAAGGGGGCGGTTCGTGCAGGCGTCACAGCAACGTCACACAGAAGGCCACCATTGGAAGTGGAGGGGCGGAGAGCAGCCGCATGAACGACACTCCCACCTCATTACCGGAGGACGCAGGTACACTGTTGTTCGTCGTTCCCGGGGTGTCACACATAGCGATGTGTGCTGCCTCAGGAACGATGAACAACCTGCGTCCCAGAAGATCAATGACATTTTGGAAATGAATGACGTGTCACGATCAACGATGTGGTGAGTAGTTTTGATCGTTAGCAGTCGCTCGTACCTGTCACACGCAACCACGTCGCTAACGAGGCCGGATGTGCGTCACAAATTCTGTGTCTCCAACGTCATCTTGTTAGCGATTTCGTTGCATGTAAAGCCCCCTTTAGTGCCAGACGTGTTTTGGATTCTGCACACATGGAGTCAGCAGAGCAATTTTGAGTTCTACAGCCTTTATACCCTGTTCCACCATCTTTACGTGGTCCCAGTTTGTGGGTTAGTTGTTGCGATTCCTTCCACTTTTCCAAAATCTCATTCACACTTGATGGTGGAATATTTAGGAAGAAAGAAATGTCATGAACTAATTTGTTACACCGGTATCGTCCTATTACAAGTCCGCGCTGGTATCAATGAGCCCTTTTAGAATGAGCCATTCTATCACACATGTTAATAAAGACAAACAACGAGGGGCTGGATGTTATTTGGTAATGGGACTGACTGAAAAACCTGAATTCACTATTTCAGGCCCCCTTCACACGTCCGTGAAACACGTGCGTGTTTGTTCCGTTTCTGTATATACCAGAGACACGGACAAAACATGCACCAATGTTAATCTATGTTTGAGGTCACACGTACGTTATTTCATAATGTCCGTGTGTGCGTGTCCGTGATCCGTATGTGTTTCCGTGTTGAACGGAAGCAGTTCCGTTTTCTGCACGGAGCACGCACACATGGACCCAATGAAAGTCTATGGGTATGTTTGCACACGTTAGTAAACACGTCTGCATCTCCCTATGGCCCGTGTCCGTTTGGTGTTTTTTTCTAGCGATGTCGGTCATTCTTTCTATTTCTGTGTATGTCATTCAATCTCCCTCAGTCCGTCGGTCGGTCCCTCTCTCACAGTCTGTCGGTCAGTCTCCCCCCTCTCTCATACTTACCGTTCCACAATCTCCGGTGCGGCGCTGCACTGCTGTTAAAAAAAACTCCGGCAGATTTTACTATTTTGAAAAAGCCGGCCGCTCATTAAACAATCTCGTATTCCCTGCTTTCCCCGCCCACCGGCGTCTATGATTAGTTGTAGTTATACACGCCCACACGCTGAGTGACAGCTGTCTCACTGCAACCAATCACAGCCGCCGGTGGGCGTGTCACTATGGAGCAGAGAAATAAATAAAGAATTAAAAAAAGAACGACATGCGGTCCCCCCCATTTTGATACCAGCCAGGATAAAGCCACACATCTGAGGGCTGGTATTCTCAGGATGGGGTGCTCCACGTTATGGGGAGCACCCCAGCCTAACAATATCAGCCAGCAGCCGCCCAGAATTGCCGCATCCATTAGATGCGATAGTTCTGGGACTCTACCCGGCTCTTCACGATTTGCCCTGGTGCGTTGGCAATCGGGGTAATAAGGAGTTATTGGCAGCCCATAGCTGCCAATAAGTCCTAGATTAATCATTGCAGGCGTCTATGAGACACCCCCAATGATTAATCTGTAAGTTACAGTAAATAAACACACACAGTGAAAAAATCCTTTATTTGAAAAAATAAACACTACAAAAAACCCGCGTTCACCAATTTATTAAGCCCCAAAAACCCCTCCAGGTCCGGCGTAATCCACGGAGTTCTCTCGTCGCTTCCAGCTCTGCTACATGAAGGTGACAGGAGCTGCAGAAGAACACTGCCACTCCTGTCACCTCCACGCATCAACTGAGGTGAGTATCGCGATCAGCTGAGCTATCACTGAGGTTATTCGCGGCCACCGCTGGATCCTCCAACTGTGACAGCAAGTCGCCCGAGTGACAGCGATGAAGTCACAGGTGAGTTGCGGTCTCGGGTGGAGGATCCAGCTAGCCACGGCTAATCGCGCTGCTCACTACAGTCACTCAGGGGATTAGCGGTCACCGGTGAGTCCTTCACGGGTGACCGCTAATCAGTACGCGACACATACAGAGCCGCAAGATGACAATGAAGTCGGGTGAAGTTCACCCGAGTTCATTCTCAGCGCGCGACTCTGTCTGCTGTCAGCGGGTATGCATCAATGACATGTTACATCACACACGGACATTTCACACGGACAACACACACACACGTCAGTTAAGTTTCACACGCACACACGGACATTACACACGCACACACGGCTAGCATACGCAGTTCACATAGATGCAACACAGACCTTAAAAACGGACACAAAAACGGGACACGGACACGAAAAACGTCTCGTAACACACGTGCGTGTATTTTCACGGACATGTGAAGGGGGCCTCAAGGGAATCTGTCCTGAGGATCAACCCTTCTCAGCTGTCTATATGGGCATGTAGATTATAGTAAACTGAATAAAATGATACCTTGATATCTGGGATTCAATGTCTTATTCCCAAAAATTCCATGTTTCTCTGAGAGAAGAACGATAGGGACTTTTTTTTAAATGAAAGTATATTGTAATAATTTGATCCCTTTTCTATTAAATAGATAGACATTTAGGATTAAAACCAATGTTAGTGTTGGACCACCCCTTTAAACTATTGTGTATGGGGCCCCTTAATTTAATCTATTTATCGTGTATAGGGCCCTTTAATTTAGTCAGGTTCCTGGATATAAACAAAAACTTTTATGCACATACTATATAGATCAAAGAAATTATCCTGACAGCCATGTTCTTATAAAGCGAGCAGAATGTAGCCGCTTGTTCTTCCAATTAGGACTCACACAGTCCAAACTATTAGTACTCCTATATTCCTGATGTGATAGTTTTCTTTTCAGGTCACCCTGTCTTCTACTCGGAGTAACTACCTGGATGATCTGGAAGAAAGCAGAATCCGAGTAATAACACCACTCACAGATGATTGTGGAATATTTAAGAGGGGAGAAATTTCACGATCTGACGTACAGGACTACGCTGGTATCAGTGAGACATTCTATCACAAATGTTACTAAATGCAGACGGCATAGGGGGTCGGATGCAGGGTTGCCAACCGTCCAGAAATTCCAGGACAGTCAGAGCAAAAAAGTGTCCAATTTTTACTGTCTGTAATAAAAATGTAAGACGTTTGAGATTTTTGCGAAACTGAAGAAACTCATGCAGATTATTTAGCCTGTAATTATCATTTTACAGTGAATAAAGCTAATGTCTTCATATCAGAACTACGGGCTGTAGACATTGTTCGTCACTTATAAATATCATTTATTATGATTTTCTATGTGTCCATAAAAAATATTATCTGTCCCTGATTTTATGATAAGACTAGCTGTAGTACCCAGGCATTGCCCGGGATAGTAACTGTCTCTCTGTCTCTCTCCCAGTCTCTGTGTGTCTGTCTCTACGTGTCTGTCTCTACGTGTCTGTCTCTACGTGTCTGTCTCTGTGTGTCTGTCTCTGTGTGTCTGTCTCTGTGTGTCTGTCTCTGTGTCTGTCTGTCTTTTTCTGTCTCTGTCTGTTTTTGTCTGTCTGTCTGTCTCTATCTCTCTGTCTCTTTCTGTCTGTCTGTCTCTTTCCACGTCTGTCTCTTTCCCCGTCAGCAGGCAGCCCCAGAAGAGAGAAGACAGAAGAAAGAAGACCCCGCAGTCATACTTACCAGACGCCGACCAGGAGCAGGTGAGCGCATCAAGGTCCTGTGGCGGAACATACACACACAAATCAGATCGCATACACAAATCAGATCGCATACACATACACACATGAGAATGTAATGTTTAAGAAAAGTGCCTTCCGTAAGGGAAGATTGAGAATATACTTCGATGTACATATGTTATTATAATTGTAATTGTGTTTTTACCTTATTCTACAGTTCCTGTTCAATAAATGTTGGTGGTCGGACAGCCCGCGGACGGTCTGTATTAAACCAAGGGGGAATGTGACGCCCTGGCAAAACCAGGTAGTCACACATAGGCCCCCGCATAACACCTTCCCTCACCTAGGTAACACACAGCTGACCTGAAACCCTAGTCACCCCCCCTTAGGGCAAGACAGGCACACCAGTGGGCGGGACCAGGCGGTAAGGGAACGCCCACCTAGGTGTCTAGACAGCCCGGGGCAGGAAAATAAGCAGTTAAGCTTTAGATTAAGTTTGTAGTTCAAGTGGAGAGGAGTGTGGGCTGGAGCTAGGTGTAGCTCCAGCAGAGGAAGTTCAAGTTGAACGGTGCCAGGGTCGGAGCCCTGGTACCTTGGCTAGGTGGTAGACGGTGGTCTTCATCAGCAGGAGACAGGAAGACGGCTCGGCAGATCCGAGGAGGACCGGAGAAATTCCCTCAAATAGTCCAAGCTGCCTGCGGCAGGACGCAGACACCAGGAGGACCTCCAAGTGCCCCACCCCAGGGAGGACCCACATACACCAGAGTGCAAAGGTGGTAGAGTGGCACCAGGTTGGCTGGCACAGCTATAAGGACATGGATGCACCTGGGATCCAGCACGTCCCCAGGGCGCGAATCCAGTAAGTAAAGACAATCAAACTGCACTCTCTGTCTGGACTGCTTCATTACGCTGCGCCTCCAAGTTAACCCTTCACCAACCCCTGGGGAAAAGCCCTGCTCATGGAGGGCTCCACCATCCACGCTGTCCCCATCCATCCTCCCCAGTGGGAACCCTACTATCCCTGGCCGCGAGTGGCGTAGTCTGACTTTATTTTTATTTTTCATTTAAAACTGTTCAACGGTGCCCCTGGGTCCAGGACCCCTCGAGACACGGACCACCCGGATCCAAGCAGCTCGGCTGCCCCGGGGCGTGACACAAGCATAGCTCCCAAATGTCCCGGATTCAGTAGGACTGTCCTGATTTGAGGACTCAATCCCGCTGTCCTGGCAGTCAGGACTTTGTCTCAATTTCCTCTCACCTCTCCTTGCTGGCGCTGTAGCTCCTCTTCCTCGAGGGCAAAGCCATCATATCTCTGCATGTTTATAAATCAAATAAACAATACTTTTCTCTGCTCTTCTCAAGACTTGAACCTGTAAAACTACCCAGACAGAGAGATAGTGGAATTTGATAATCTTGACCTGTAGTGCAGGCAGGGAACCCGGAAGCAGATAATACAGGTACACAGAGATACATCTACCTCACCTTCATCTTTATTCAAACACACCTGTGCAGTAATTAATTCACCCCATGATCTATATGGGTATGGAATCCTTGAACGAACATTCATTGAGTGATTAAAGGGTATGTCTGGGACTTTGAAAAATAAAAAAAATGTGCAAAAGTGTTACCAGCAGGTAATTGTGTCCAGCGCCGTCCTTTGCTGGCACAGAGCAGTCACAGATTGACGTTGTGTAAAGGCAGGATAGCCAACATCATGCTGGTTGACAGCTGGCTCCCCCAGTTAGGCAGCAAGGAGTCGGCTGTCAATCAGCAGGTTGTTGGCTGTCCTGCCCCATCTATAAAGCAGAGCAGAAAAGAAGTCTCCGCTCTGCTGAAGAAATCATTGTATCACCGGCAGGAATCGTCTGTGAATGCTCTGTGTCAGCGAAGAACGGTGTCGGGTACAATAGGCTGGTAGGGAGCAACTACCTGCCTGTTAGTGCTTAAGCCCTTTTTTTTCCTCCAAAGTCTCGGATATACCTTTTAAGGCATATGTAAAGGAGAAGAAACAGATCACCAGAGGAAATGTTAGGAGTAGCAGTGCACAGATAACATGATTCGGCTCACATTTATACGGCAAAAATTGAAGATGAAAAAAATCCAGCACCAGCGTATAAAATTTAGAAATTTCTTAGTATAAAATTAAAACGCACATAATAAAAAATATATTAGGGCATGTACAGAGCAAAGAAACGTCAACGCATTTCAAGCAAAAAAAGCTCTTAATCATCCCCAATATATACCTTTTAAGGATAGTAAAGGTCAGAAACATATTGCTTTTGATGTACCACTGTGCTAATTCACATATTTTTCCTACTTGGAATTTAACATGGATCAATAAATTATATTTTTTATGGATTTTTGATGAATAAGACTAGTATTGATTTCCTTTGGAATACATAATATAGAGATACATCTGTACACAGCAGTGTACTTCTATGGACCTGTATTCTAGAAGTGAAGAAATAATTAGATTGTTTTGTTCCTATAAAAAAAAATAATAATAATAATAATTGCAAAAATGACAAAAAATTTAATTTTCTCTTTTTTTTGTGAGTGTCCATGGGAGCTGAACCGGCCAACTCTACAGTTGCAGGAAGGAACTGAATCTTAGAACTGCAGGGTTTGTAGAACTTTCAATTCTTGATCAGCATTGCAGGCTTTGACTTCACAGGCAGATTATACTGGTACATAGAGATACACTGCTATCTATGTACAATGTATCTCTATAGTCCTGTATTCTAGATAGAGAATAAAATAGAGATTTTTTTTCTTCCTATTGAATTACTAAAAAATAATAAAAAAACAATTAAAACAATGACATTTTAATACCCTATTTTTAATTTTTTAAAATAATTTTAAACATTACAAATCAGCAAATAAATAACATATTTGGTCTCCCTGTAATTAGGACAACCCACACAACCCAGCGATCAAATTATTTACCGGTATGTTGACTCGAAAATTGCGTAAAATCATGGCATAATTATTTTTCTCTGTTACATTCATAAAAAAGTAATAAAAATATAACATTAATAAATGCTGCATTTTTTTAATAATTAACCCCAAAGAAAAAGAAAATGCAAGCCCATGAAATAAAAACAATTTTATTGATAAAATATTAAAAACTAAGAAAAAGCATAACAATGAGAAAAAAAACAGGCAGGGGACAAAATAGGTACAGTTAGGTCCAGAAATATTTGGACAGTGACACAATTTTCGCGAGTTGGGCTCTGCATGCCACCACATTGGATTTGAAATGAAACCTCTACAACAGAATTCAAGTGCAGATTGTAACGTTTAATTTGAAGGTTTGAACAAAAATATCTGATAGAAATTGTAGGAATTGTACACATTTCTTTACAAACACTCCACATTTTAGGAGGTCAAAAGTAATTGGACAAATAAACCAAACCCAAACAAAATATTTTTATTTTCAATATTTTGTTGCAAATCCTTTGGAGGCAATCACTGCCTTAAGTCTGGAACCCATGGACATCACCAAACGCTGGGTTTCCTCCTTCTTAATGCTTTGCCAGGCCTTTACAGCCGCAGCCTTCAGGTCTTGCTTGTTTGTGGGTCTTTCCGTCTTAAGTCTGGATTTGAGCAAGTGAAATGCATGCTCAATTGGGTTAAGATCTGGTGATTGACTTGGCCATTGCAGAATGTTCCACTTTTTTGCACTCATGAACTCCTGGGTAGCTTTGGCTGTATGCTTGGGGTCATTTTCCATCTGTACTATGAAGCGCCGTCCGATCAACTTTGCGGCATTTGGCTGAATCTGGGCTGAAAGTATATCCCGGTACACTTCAGAATTCATCCGGCTACTCTTGTCTGCTGTTATGTCATCAATAAACACAAGTGACCCAGTGCCATTGAAAGCCATGCATGCCCATGCCATCACGTTGCCTCCACCATGTTTTACAGAGGATGTGGTGTGCCTTGGATCATGTGCCGTTCCCTTTCTTCTCCAAACTTTTTTCTTCCCATCATTCTGGTACAGGTTGATCTTTGTCTCATCTGTCCATAGAATACTTTTCCAGAACTGAGCTGGCTTCATGAGGTGTTTTTCAGCAAATTTAACTCTGGCCTGTCTATTTTTGGAATTGATGAATGGTTTGCATCTAGATGTGAACCCTTTGTATTTACTTTCATGGAGTCTTCTCTTTACTGTTGACTTAGAGACAGATACACCTACTTCACTGAGAGTGTTCTGGACTTCAGTTGATGTTGTGAACGGGTTCTTCTTCCCCAAAGAAAGTATGCGGCGATCATCCACCACTGTTGTCATCCGTGGACGCCCAGGCCTTTTTGAGTTCCCAAGCTCACCAGTCAATTCCTTTTTTCTCAGAATGTACCCGACTGTTGATTTTGCTACTCCAAGCATGTCTGCTATCTCTCTGATGGATTTTTTCTTTTTTTTCAGCCTCAGGATGTTCTGCTTCACCTCAATTGAGAGTTCCTTAGACCGCATGTTGTCTGGTCACAGCAACAGCTTCCAAATGCAAAACCACACACCTGTAATCAACCCCAGACCTTTTAACTACTTCATTGATTACAGGTTAACTAGGGAGACGCCTTCAGAGTTAATTGCAGCCCTTAGAGTCCCTTGTCCAATTACTTTTGGTCCCTTGAAAAAGAGGAGGCTATGCATTACAGAGCTATGATTCCTAAACCCTTTCTCCGATTTGGATGTGAAAACTCTCATATTGCAGCTGGGAGTGTGCACTTTCAGCCCATATTATATATAATTGTATTTCTGAACATGTTTTTGTAAACAGCTAAAATAACAAAACTTGTGTCACTGTCCAAATATTTCTGGACCTAACTGTAAATGGGGGACACCAGGCAATTATGCCTATGTAACTACCTTGATTACTAACATACAACTCAGGGGTATAATGCAGTGATCAAAATAGCATACGTATTGACATCATATAGCCGAAAATATGTGGCTGGATCCGACCAAGATAAGACCCATTTGGAGAAGTGCAGATGGACAGAAACAAAATTCCCTGTATCAGCATAGAACATAAGGCCTCTGTCACACGCCCGTGAAAATCACGCACGTGTTTTACGGACGTGTCAGAGGTGCGTTTTCTCCTCCGTATGCCATGTTTATGGCACTACGTGTGTTCTCGGTGTGTTATCCGTGATAACACACGGGAATGGGAACTTTCTGCTCACCTGTCCCTGGCATCGCTGTCCTTGGTGCTGATCTTCGGTCTCCGCTCCTGCCGACTCCCCGCTGCTGCTGCTTCTGGCCGCAGTGAAGTGAATATTAAATGAGCATAATGAGCGGTGGTCGGCAGCAAGTGACAGCAGCGGCAGAGACAGGAGGGCTGGAGAAGGTGAGTAAAGATTTGTTATTTTTTTCTCTGACACGTGAGTTTTCTCCGGCGCGTGGTACACCCGCGTGGTACAGGTGCGGGCCGTGTGACACCCGTGATGCCGGAGAAAAACGGACATGTCAGCGTGAGAAACACACGGACACACGTAACCACGGAACGGACACACGTTCCGTTCCAAAATACTTACGTGTGTCCAAACCATTAGGAATACATAAGTCCACGTGTGTACGTGTCTCTTAAACAGAACAACAGAAGAGATGCTAAGTGCAATGGCCAATGTGGCTTATGAGCAGAACAATAAATAGCAAAGATTAAGTAATGCGCATCCTAATCAATACCCTCAAGGATAGAACAGAGGCATGAGGGAGTAGAGGAGCAGGGTCCCACCGCACCCAACAACCCAACAAAAGCAACATGTCATATAGTGAAGCTTATATAAAAATGAAAACGTTCTGGCTGCTACAACTATGACTGAATTAACAAAAAATAAATTTGATATCACACCAATCCTGAAATATCAAAAGCTAAGCCGGAAGGTAAGGGATCCTCAGCCTCCCGTCCAGCCGCCGGGAACCACTGACCTGGACGCTGGACTGGAGTCACATGAATCAATCAGCTCATCTCTAGTCCCAACTGTCCCGGAAACAGTGCGGTCTCGGCATCTACTGAATGTCCCTCACTGCCACTGCCCCTTTGACATCTCCTTCTGCCAGGATATAAAGAAATGGTAAATGGGTATGGCTAGGGGCGTGGTCAAAACTTGCCACAGTTCACATTGCGAGCCACATAATTTGTCTGTCTTTCTGTTCTTACAAAGTTGGGAAGTATGGACAAGTCTTTATTTTCAATGTGCACCATGTAATGCTTAAATTCCCAGGTAGAGGTGCTAAAGGGAAATTAAAGTGTTTCCCCCAAATTTAAAAGTTATTTCCAATCTTACTTATTATTGGGGGTTCTACCAAAGGGACCCACAGCAAACTCAAATACAGGCTCATCTGAATGGAATGAGGGTCGTGGTCGAGCATGAGTACCTCAATTCATTGTCTATAGGACTGCAGGATGGTCGAGCATGAGTACCTATATTCATTGTCTATAGAACTGCAGGGTGTCCAAGTTTTAGTATCTCTTCATTGTCTATAGAACTTCAGGATGGTTGAGCATGAGTACCTATATTCATTGTCTATAGAACTGCAGGAATAGTTGAGTAGGAGTACTTCTATTATTGTTTATTGAATTGCATGTATAGTAGAGTGTTGTACTTGGCTTTCTCTGGCAGATCCATATACACCGTGTGCAGAATTATTAGGCAAGTTGTATTTTAGAGGATTTTTTTTATTATTGATCAACAACTATGTTCTCAATCAACCGAAAAGACTCATAAATATCAAAGCTTAATTTTTTGGAAGTTGGAGTGTTTGGTTTTTTTTTTAGATTTGTCTATCTTAGGATGATATCTGTTTGTGCAGGTAACTATTACTGTGCAGACTTATTAGGCAACTGAATAAAACCCAAATATATTCCCATCTCACGTGTTTATTTTCACCAGGTAAACCAATAGAACTGCACAAAATTTAGAAATAAACATTTCTGACATGCAAAACAAAACCCCAAAAAATTTGTGACCAATATAGCCACCTTTCTTTATGATGACACTCAACAGCCTACCATCCATAGATTCTTCAGTTGCTTGATCTGTTTACGATCAACATTGCATACAGCAGCCACCACAGCCTCCCAGACACTGTTCCGAGAGGTGTACTGTTTTCCCTCCCTGTAGATCTTACATTTTATGAGAGACCACAGGTTCTCTATGGGGTTCAGATCAGGTTAACAAGGGGGGCCATGTCATTATTTTTTCATCTTTTAGACCTTTACTGGCCAGTCACGCTGTGGAGTAGTTGGATGCATGTGATGGAGCATTGTCCTGCATGAAAATAATGTTTTTCTTGAACGATGTTAACAATGTATGTAAAGCGCTGTGGAATTAATAACGCTATGTAAATGAATAAAAATTATAAAAAAAAAATTATACAATGAATTATTATAATTAATTAATTATAACGATACAGATTTCTTCCTGTATCACTGCTTAAAGAAGTTGTCTTCCAGAAACTGGCAGTAGATCTGGGAGTTGAGCTTCACTCCATCCTCAACCCGAAAAGGTCCCACAAGTTTATCTTTGATGATACCAGCCCATACCAGTACCCCACCTCCATCTTGCTGGCGTCTGAGTCGGAGTGGAGCTCTCTGACCTTTACTGATCCAGCCTCTGGCCCATCCATCTGGCCCATCAAGAGTCACTCTCATTTCATCAGTCCATAAAACCTTTGAAAAATAAGTCTTAAGATATTTCTTGGCTCAGTCTTGACATTTTATCTTATGTTTCTTGGTCAAAGATGGTCGTTTTACAGCCTTCCTTACCTTGGCCATGTCCCTGAGTATGGCACACCTTGTGCTTTTTGATACTCCAGTAACTTTGCAGCTCTGAAATATGGCCAAACTGGTGGCAAATGGCATCTTGGCAGCTTCATGGTTGATTTTCCTCAATTCATGGGCAGTTATTTTGCGCCTTTTTTGCCCAACACGTTTCTTGCGACCCTGTTGGCTATTTGCCACGAAACGCTTGATTGTTCGGTGATCACGCTTCAAAAGTTTGGCAATTTCAAGACTGCTGCATCCCTCTGCAAGACATCTCACAATTTTGGACTTTTCAGAGCCCGTCAAATCTTTCTTCTGTCCCATTTTGCCAAAGGAAATGAAGTTGCCTAATAATTAAGCACACCTTATATAGGGTGTTGATGTCATTACACCAGACCCCTCCTCATTACAGAGATGAACATCACCTGATTTACTTAATTGGTAGTTGGCTCTCAAGGCTATACAGCTTGGAGTAGGACAACATGTATAAAAATTATCATGTGATCAAAATACTCATTTACCTAATAATTCTGCGCACAGTGTACTATGAATAGAGCGGAGTTTAGCATTCTCGATCTCAACTCCATTTACACAAGGGTCTAAAGAGGGACCCAAAAAAATGGATCCATAGCAATTACAAGGTTATCCCCTTCTTATAAAAAAGGGATGACTTTCAATCTTGGAAAAAATCCTTTAATAGGTCTGGGAAATGCAGGCGTTATTGGGTCCTCCAAAGAGAGAGACACTTTGTAGCTCGTCTTCACTTAATAGATGAGAGTTCTGATTGTGAGATCGTCTATCTCTCTAAAGCCCATCATTTTTTCTGAAGCTGTCAGAGGCGTTCTCACTTCATGTACGGTATACTTTGACTTTTTTTGGGGATTCGTTCCTGTACATCACTGAGAACATTCAGTTATTATAATCAATAACAATCAGCAAAACTTCAGATAAAAAACACTCCGGGAATCCAAGTCATTACTTCACGAAAGAGCAAACTAAACACTTGTTGGAAAACACTGATTAGACAGATCTCTTCAAGCCTCATACTAAATTCATCATTTCAGCATGACTAGTGTCAGATGGATGGTTTTGTTTTTCAGGACGTCAGGAAGGTGCTTGTTCTGTCATATTAGGTGGCCCACTAATTGACTTCATATTAAGAGAACCTTACCCCAAAACATTTACCCCTTAGAGAATCTTAATATAGATAAATGCTGTATTAAAGGGGTTTTCCAGACTTAATAATAATAATAATAATAATATTATTATTATTATATTATGGATACCCATCTACCCATCATCCTGACAGATTTGTTTTCAGCCCCGGCAGCAGCCAGAAGTAAACAGTCAAATGAGTCCAAAATCACAAGCTCCATCTAATATATAAAGCTGAATGTAGGTGAGTGTGTGTGTGTGTGTGTGTGTGTGTGTGTGTGTGTGTGTGTGTGTGTGTGTGTGTCCGGGATTGGCATCTGCACCGTCGTAGCTACAGCCACAAAATTAAGCACACTCACACGTCTGGACCCTGAGAGCATCATAGGCTATTTTGTGAGGCGAAATTTTAACCCCGCGCCTTCCAATTTACCAATCAATTTTACCCCTATCTACATAATGGGGAAAAAGTGAAACGAAAAGTGTATCCGCACCGTCACATTTACAATCACAAAATTTTGCACACCTCATGTGGCCCAGGGAACGTCTTAGACTATGTTTTTACAGGAAAATTTAACCCCGCGCATTACAGTTACTCTCCAAGAAACATGGCTCCATTAAAGTAAATGGAGCCTGGAACTATAGGTTATTAGTAGGAGCTGTGATTGGTTGCTATAGGAACAAAAGACATTCATAGTATAAGAGGCTTATATGTGAGGTAATAAGATGTCGGTGGGGAGACCGAGATAGAGAGAGACAGACAGAGACTGACAGAGAGACAGACAGAGACAGACATAGAGACAGACAGAGAAAGAGACAGACAGGGAAAGAGACAGACGGGGAAAGAGACAGACAGGGAAAGACCTGGAAAGAGACAGATGAGGAACGAGACAGATGGGGAAAGAGACAGATGGGGAAAGAGACAGACAGACATGCAGACAGGGAAAGAGACAGGCAGACAGGGAAGGAGGAGACAGCCAGAGAGACTGACAAAGATAGATGGGGAAAGACACAGACCTTGATAGAGACAGACGGAGAAAGAGACAGAGAAATAGAGACAGACAAGGAAAGAGAGACAGAGACAGGCAGACACGGAAAGAGACAGACAGGAAAAGACACAGACAAAGAGACGGGGAGACTGACGGGGAAAGAGACAAACCTGGGAAAGAGCCAGACCTAGAAAGAGACAGATGGGGAAAGAAACAGAGAGATAGTGACAGACAAAAAAAGAGACAGACAGAGACAGGCAGATGGGGAAAGAGACAGACAACGAAAGAGACAGACGGGGAAAGAGAGAGACGGGGAAAGAGACAGACGGAGCACATTACTTGGCCAATTTAGTTAAATCTGTGTGAAATATCTGTGGTGTTGAAATATATGTTGTGAAATGCTTCTATTAGCTTAGTTTTTGACTTTTAATAATTACATTCTATCTATTTGTTTGGTGGTTTTTGTGTGCAGAATACATTTTTGTTAATACATTCTATTTTGTTAACAACAGTTATTAACCTGCGCGAAGCCGGGTAGTACAGTTAGTACATTATAAAGTGGCCATTGCCAGGAAACCAAAGCTCAGCTCCCATTCACATCCCTAGGAGCTGAGCTGCAGTACCTGAGAACAGCCACTACACAATGAAAGGTGCGCTGTCCTGGCTCTACACACTGTGTGCATTTGGCCACTGTCAAAGAGGACAACAGCTAAATGGTTGGGTACTGCATGTCAGATCCCCACCAATCTAATAATGATAACTCTTCACAAGGATAGGTATTATATAAAGCACTATGGTGGTTGTGTTTTCAGTAAATATGACAAGGAACAGGAGAAGATTGGTAGTAAGTCACTACTCTCAATAGGTTCCTACTAACAGTACCAGACAGAAAATGCCTCAGTGCACAGCTAAAACCTTCAATGCATTCCGCTACCTGAGAGCCAGCCCTGGATTTCACACAAAGGGGGTGATGGGGGAGCATGCTTTTTCAGGAGGCATGCGTCAGCTGATTTGAATCGTTTCTTTATTACACTTAAGTCTAAAAAGCTTGCCATAAGCTCAGTTTTGTCACAGATGTTATCGAGAATACAGGGGACAGGGGCTCCTAGACTGGCCCTCGGGCTAGGGGAACCTTAGCTATCCCTCATTTCAGAGTTACCTCTGAAGGTGAGGATATCTGAGCCACCTTCCTGGCCCTGCTCCTGACCAGCCCCGATCTTCTACCCCTCCCCCCTACCCCAGGGGAGGATCAGGACAGGAGTGTGATAAAGCCAACAGAGATAGACAAACACGGGAAACCAAAAGTCTATCTCATGCTCACACAGAGGTATAAGACGATAAGATGTAAGGAGGAAAATAAGAGCAGGAAGGAAACAACAAGATAATGGAAGAACTCCCACAACAACTCCAAGCATCAACTACAAGTATAATCACCAGCAGGACTGGGACACAACAGCACACAGACCTACCCAGCAATAAAGTATAGTCGGCGTGGGTAGACAGATTCAACCATCTTAAAAAGGCGTGGAGTAAATGTGATTTCTTTCCAACAACATGTGGTCCCAGAGGTAACCAGCAGGATAGCAAAGGTTAACTCTTGCTAGTCTGACCATTAATAAGCACACAGGTGGTTGACACCTGAGCCTGCCTGTGTAATTGAGAAACACCAGATAAACCAGTGTGGAGTGTCATAATCTGTAGTGTGAACAGCGTCTGATGCCGCCACGACGCTCAACAAGTTTTAAGCAAAACTCCGTGTGACAAATTTTTGGTGGATGGCCTATGACCCTTAACTCAGTCCTCCACTCTGCGATGGCACAGTGACTCATATAGACCCAGTAGATTTAATTGACATAGGCCTCTACTGTAATTAATAAGGTAATTAGCATAGTCATTATAGTTTCTTAATTAAGGCACAATCTTGGCAAATAGAAACGGTATTGAGGCACAGAGCTTGCTGGTTACACGTCACAGAAGAGACACAGAACTTGGCGGTTACCAGGGCTTAGGCTATGTGCCCACAGGAGCTTGTTTGTGCGGATTTTGCTGCGGAAAACCTGCGGATTTTTCTGGATTTTCCAGATAAATCCGCAGGTTTTAGCATGTACAGTCACTCCCCATGTTATCCTATGGGACATGGGGAGTGCTGTGTCCACGCTGCGGAAAGTGCGGCTGCCGAACATGCTGCGGATGTCCGCTTCCGCAGGTATAATTGCATGTCAATTATTCATGCAGAATTACCTGCGGATATCCCGGCCCTCCGCTATGGAGATAGAGGCCGGGACGTCCGCAGGTAATTCACATGAATGTCCGCATGTTTCCCGCAGCTATTCCGCTGTAATCTCGCAGCTAAAAATAGCTGCGGACGCCGGCGGCAGCTGCGGGAAACATGCGCTCGTACCTGCGGATACATCCGCAGGTACGAGCGCCCGTGGGCACATAGCCTTAGCCTGCTGGCTGGCCTTTCTCTATGAGTCCTTAGGCTAGAAGTAGACCTTAATTTCCAGGGCTTCAGGATTACCAATAATAAAAGTAGCCCAGCGCATGACCATCAGTCAAATATGAGAGAAAACAAGGGCACTCTATCAGCATAAGTAAAATTAACACTTATTTAGCAAATTAAATAGCTGAAAGGAGACCAAGAAAATGGCTTATAAAATGAGGAAAGACATAATGGTCAGCTGACATTTTTTCAATACTTGACATTAAACCAATTAATTACTGGAAAAAAACTAATAGCAAACTCGGGAACAGTTTCTTCTTTGTGTGGGCCCTTAAAGGGGTTATCCGGCTTATTTTGCTTTTTTATTATTTACACTATTGGGCTACATTGGGGCAGGTAAGTAGATAGTGAGCACTTACCTGCCCTGCTGTCAGCCCCTCTCCCCAGGCTCTGAGCGGTCTTGTGACTGCTCCTGCTGTGATTTTGCTACTTCCGGTCATTTCATGTCAACATGGGCAGGGCCATGTTGACATGCAAATCTGCCACTGCATGTTGCCGCCCTGCTGGGCGGGTACTGTGCGATGAGCCCCGCCCCCCTCCCTGTGCGCTGCTATCTCTGCACTGTATGTGCTGGACAAACACAGGGTTGCCCTCTCTGTCTAGGACACCGTAGCGCTGTTTGCCCAACAGTGTCCTCAGCTCATTATGTTGTATGGTGCCCGGGCAACTGTGACCCCCCTCCCCCATGCGCTGTCTCTGATGAATGCAGCCTCCCGTGCTCCTCGCTTCAGAATACAGTCAGAAGCAGGGATGTCACCTGACACCAGCGAACAACAGCACTGAGCTCTGTATAGGACACTGGAATCATCACAGCACGGAGAAGAGACAGCATGCTGCACGAGTGAGAAGGGAGAGCGAGCAGGGGGGGGAGGGGGCAGAGAAGAGCGTGCACGGCTTACAGAGTGGGGGGCTAGAGAAGAGATCATGGGTGACACAGCAGGGGGGCAGAGACGAGAGTTCATGGGGGTGAGAGACAGGGGAGTGCTGGGGGCAGAGGAGACAGTGCAGTGGGAGAGAAGAGAGTGCATGAGGGGGATAATGTATATTATATAACTGTGTGTGTGCGGTACACAGCCCGATGTGTGTGTATGCGGTGCACAGCCCGATGTGTGTGTATGCGGTGCACAGCCCGATGTGTGTGTGTGTATGTATGTGTGTGTGTATGCGGTGCACAGCCTGATGTGTGTGTGTATGCGGTGCACAGCCTGATGTGTGTGTGTATGCGGTGCACAGCCTGATGTGTGTGTGTATGCGGTGCACAGCCTGATGTGTGTGTGTGCGCGGTGCACAGCCTGATGTGTGTATGCGGTGCACAGCCTGATGTGTGTGTGTATGCGGTGCACAGCCTGATGTGTGTGTGTGCGCGGTGCACAGCCTGATGTGTGTGTGTGCGCGGTGCACAGCCTGATGTGTGTATGCGGTGCACAGCCTGATGTGTGTGTGTGCGGTGCACAGCCTGATGTGTGTGTGTGCGGTGCACAGCCTGATGTGTGTGTGTATGCGGTGCACAGCCTGATGTGTGTGTGTATGCGGTGCACAGCCTGATGTGTATGTGTGCGCGGTGCACAGCCTGATGTGTGTGTGTGCGCGGTGCACAGCCTGATGTGTGTATGCGGTGCACAGCCTGATGTGTGTGTGTATGCGGTGCACAGCCTGATGTGTGTGTGTGCGGTGCACAGCCTGAGGTGTGTGTATGCGGTGCACAGCCTGATGTGTGTGTGTATGCGGTGCACAGCCTGATGTGTGTGTGTGCGGTGCACAGCCTGATGTGTGTGTGTATGCGGTGCACAGCCTGATGTGTGTGTGTGTGCGGTGCACAGCCTGATGTGTGTGTGTGCGGTGCACAGCCTGATGTGTGTGTGTGTGCGGTGCACAGCCTGATGTGTGTGTGTGTGCGGTGCACAGCCTGATGTGTGTGTGTGTGCGGTGCACAGCCTCATGTGTGTGTGTGCGGTGCAGAGCCCGATGTGGTGTGGGGTGCAGAGCCTGATGTGGTGTGGGGTGCAGAGCCTGATGTGGTGTGCGGTGCAGAGCCCGATGTGGTGTGGGGTGCAGAGCCCGATGTGGTGTGCGGTGCAGAGCCCGATGTGGTGTGCGGTGCAGAGCCTGATGTGGTGTGCGGTGCAGAGCCTGATGTGGTGTGGGGTGCAGAGCCCGATGTGGTGTGGGGTGCAGAGCCTGATGTGGTGTGCGGTGCAGAGCCCGATGTGGTGTGGGGTGCAGAGCCCGATGTGGTGTGCGGTGCAGAGCCCGATGTGGTGTGCGGTGCAGAGCCCGATGTGGTGTGCGGTGCAGAGCCCGATGTGGTGTGCGGTGCAGAGCCTGATGTGGTGTGCGGTGCAGAGCCTGATGTGGTGTGGGGTGCAGAGCCTGATGTGGTGTGCGGTGCAGAGCCCGATGTGGTGTGCGGTGCAGAGCCCGATGTGGTGTGGGGTGCAGAGCCTGATGTGGTGTGCGGTGCAGAGCCTGATGTGGTGTGCGGTGCAGAGCCTGATGTGGTGTGCGGTGCAGAGCCTGATGTGGTGTGGGGTGCAGAGCCTGATGTGGTGTGTGGTGCAGAGCCTGATGTGGTGTGGGGTGCAGAGCCCGATGTGGTGTGGGGTGCAGAGCCCGATGTGGTGTGGGGTGCAGAGCCCGATGTGGTGTGGGGTGCAGAGCCTGATGTGGTGTGCGGTGCAGAGCCTGATGTGGTGTGCGGTGCAGAGCCCGATGTGGTGTGGGGTGCAGAGCCCGATGTGGTGTGCGGTGCAGAGCCTGATGTGGTGTGGGGTGCAGAGCCCGATGTGGTGTGGGGTGCAGAGCCCGATGTGGTGTGGGGTGCAGAGCCCGATGTGGTGTGGGGTGCAGAGCCTGATGTGGTGTGCGGTGCAGAGCCTGATGTGGTGTGGGGTGCAGAGCCTGATGTGGTGTGGGGTGCAGAGCCCGATGTGGTGTGGGGTGCAGATCCCGATGTGGTGTGGGGTGCAGAGCCACTGATGTGGTGTGCGGTGCAGAGCCTGATGTGGTGTGCGGTGCAGAGCCTGATGTGGTGTGGGGTGCAGAGCCTGATGTGGTGTGGGGTGCAGAGCCCGATGTGGTGTGGGGTGCAGAGCCCGATGTGGTGTGCGGTGCAGAGCCTGATGTGGTGTGCGGTGCAGAGCCTGATGTGGGGTGCAGAGCCTGATGTGGTGTGCGGTGCAGAGCCCGATGTGGTGTGCGGTGCAGAGCTCGATGTGGTGTGGGGTGCAGAGCCCGATGTGGTGTGGGGTGCAGAGCCCGATGTGGTGTGCGGTGCAGAGCTCGATGTGGTGTGGGGTGCAGAGCCCGATGTGGTGTGGGGTGCAGAGCCCGATGTGGTGTGGGGTGCAGAGCCCCTGATGTGGTGTGCGGTGCAGAGCCTGATGTGGTGTGCGGTGCAGAGCCTGATGTGGTGTGCGGTGCAGAGCCCGATGTGGTGTGGGGTGCAGAGCCCGATGTGGTGTGGGGTGCAGAGCCCGATGTGGTGTGGGGTGCAGAGCCCGATGTGGTGTGGGGTGCAGAGCTTGATGTGGTGTGCGGTGCAGAGCCTGATGTGGTGTGCGGTGCAGAGCCCGATGTGGTGTGGGGTGCAGAGCCCGATGTGGTGTGGGGTGCAGAGCTTGATGTGGTGTGCGGTGCAGAGCCTGATGTGGTGTGCGGTGCAGAGCCCGATGTGGTGTGGGGTGCAGAGCCCGATGTGGTGTGGGGTGCAGAGCCCGATGTGGTGTGGGGTGCAGAGCCCGATGTGGTGTGGGGTGCAGAGCCCAATGTGGTGTGCGGTGCAGAGCCTGATGTGGTGTGCGGTGCAGAGCCCGATGTGGTGTGGGGTGCAGAGCCCGATGTGGTGTGGGGTGCAGAGCTTGATGTGGTGTGCGGTGCAGAGCCTGATGTGGTGTGCGGTGCAGAGCCCGATGTGGTGTGGGGTGCAGAGCCCGATGTGGTGTGGGGTGCAGAGCCCGATGTGGTGTGGGGTGCAGAGCCCGATGTGGTGTGGGGTGCAGAGCTTGATGTGGTGTGGGGTGCAGAGCCTGATGTGGTGTGCGGTGCAGAGCCCGATGTGGTGTGGGGTGCAGAGCCCGATGTGGTGTGGGGTGCAGAGCCCGATGTGGTGTGGGGTGCAGAGCCCGATGTGGTGTGGGGTGCAGAGCCTGATGTGGTGTGCGGTGCAGAGCCCGATGTGGTGTGGGGTGCAGAGCCCGATGTGGTGTGCGGTGCAGAGCCCGATGTGGTGTGGGGTGCAGAGCCCGATGTGGTGTGGGGTGCAGAGCCCGATGTGGTGTGGGGTGCAGAGCTTGATGTGGTGTGCGGTGCAGAGCCTGATGTGGTGTGCGGTGCAGAGCCCGATGTGGTGTGGGGTGCAGAGCCCGATGTGGTGTGGGGTGCAGAGCTTGATGTGGTGTGCGGTGCAGAGCCTGATGTGGTGTGCGGTGCAGAGCCCGATGTGGTGTGGGGTGCAGAGCCCGATGTGTTGTGGGGTGCAGAGCCCGATGTGGTGTGGGGTGCAGAGCCCCTGATGTGGTGTGCGGTGCAGAGCCTGATGTGGTGTGCGGTGCAGAGCCCGATGTGGTGTGGGGTGCAGAGCCTGATGTGGTGTGCGGTGCAGAGCCTGATGTGGTGTGGGGTGCAGAGCCTGATGTGGTGTGCGGTGCAGAGCCCGATGTGGTGTGGGGTGCAGAGCTTGATGTGGTGTGCGGTGCAGAGCCTGATGTGGTGTGCGGTGCAGAGCCCGATGTGGTGTGGGGTGCAGAGCCCGATGTGGTGTGGGGTGCAGAGCCCGATGTGGTGTGGGGTGCAGAGCTTGATGTGGTGTGGGGTGCAGAGCCCGATGTGGTGTGGGGTGCAGAGCCTGATGTGGTGTGGGGTGCAGAGCCCGATGTGGTGTGCGGTGCAGAGCCTGATGTGGTGTGGGGTGCAGAGCCTGATGTGGTGTGCGGTGCAGAGCCTGATGTGGTGTGGGGTGCAGAGCCTGATGTGGTGTGCGGTGCAGAGCCCGATGTGGTGTGGGGTGCAGAGCTTGATGTGGTGTGCGGTGCAGAGCCTGATGTGGTGTGGGGTGCAGAGCCCGATGTGGTGTGGGGTGCAGAGCCCGATGTGGTGTGGGGTGCAGAGCCCGATGTGGTGTGGGGTGCAGAGCTTGATGTGGTGTGGGGTGCAGAGCCTGATGTGGTGTGGGGTGCAGAGCCCGATGTGGTGTGGGGTGCAGAGCCCGATGTGGTGTGGGGTGCAGAGCTTGATGTGGTGTGGGGTGCAGAGCCCGATGTGGTGTGGGGTGCAGAGCCCGATGTGGTGTGCGGTGCAGAGCCTGATGTGGTGTGTGGTGCAGAGCCCGATGTGGTGTGGGGTGCAGAGCTTGATGTGGTGTGGGGTGCAGATCCCGATGTGGTGTGGGGTGCAGAGCCTGATGTGGTGTGGGGTGCAGAGCTTGATGTGGTGTGCGGTGCAGAGCCTGATGTGGTGTGCGGTGCAGAGCCCGATGTGGTGTGGGGTGCAGAGCCCGATGTGGTGTGGGGTGCAGAGCCCGATGTGGTGTGGGGTGCAGAGCTTGATGTGGTGTGGGGTGCAGAGCCCGATGTGGTGTGGGGTGCAGAGCCTGATGTGGTGTGGGGTGCAGAGCCCGATGTGGTGTGCGGTGCAGAGCCTGATGTGGTGTGGGGTGCAGAGCCTGATGTGGTGTGCGGTGCAGAGCCTGATGTGGTGTGGGGTGCAGAGCCTGATGTGGTGTGCGGTGCAGAGCCCGATGTGGTGTGGGGTGCAGAGCTTGATGTGGTGTGCGGTGCAGAGCCTGATGTGGTGTGGGGTGCAGAGCCCGATGTGGTGTGGGGTGCAGAGCCCGATGTGGTGTGGGGTGCAGAGCCCGATGTGGTGTGGGGTGCAGAGCTTGATGTGGTGTGGGGTGCAGAGCCTGATGTGGTGTGGGGTGCAGAGCCTGATGTGGTGTGGGGTGCAGAGCCCGATGTGGTGTGGGGTGCAGAGCTTGATGTGGTGTGGGGTGCAGAGCCCGATGTGGTGTGGGGTGCAGAGCCCGATGTGGTGTGCGGTGCAGAGCCTGATGTGGTGTGTGGTGCAGAGCCCGATGTGGTGTGGGGTGCAGAGCTTGATGTGGTGTGGGGTGCAGATCCCGATGTGGTGTGGGGTGCAGAGCTTGATGTGGTGTGCGGTGCAGAGCCTGATGTGGTGTGCGGTGCAGAGCCCGATGTGGTGTGGGGTGCAGAGCCTGATGTGGTGTGGGGTGCAGAGCCCGATGTGGTGTGGGGTGCAGAGCTTGATGTGGTGTGGGGTGCAGAGCCCGATGTGGTGTGGGGTGCAGAGCTTGATGTGGTGTGGGGTGCAGATCCCGATGTGGTGTGGGGTGCAGAGCTTGATGTGGTGTGCGGTGCAGAGCCTGATGTGGTGTGGGGTGCAGAGCCTGATGTGGGGCTGTTATTTGCAATGCTGTAGTGATACCAGGTCAGGTGCTGGGGCAGAATATACTGACAGGGAATGTGTGTGCAGGGGGCGGGCAGGGGGTGAGGCTGGACACTGAGGCTGGGCGGTGCCAGCTGTGACTGGGAGGTTGTGCACAGGAAGTGGTCAGTTTGCTGGAGCTGAATGTAAACAAGGAGCTGCAGAGAATAAAGGTATAATTCAAGAGGAACAAAAGTTAGAAAACAAAAAATAACAATGTAGGGGTGTTTAATATGACAATACAGCACAGATTAGCTTAAACTCAAACATTTTTGTTATGTCGGACAACCCCTTTAAATGCACTTCACACTTTCTCCATCATCAAGTGGACAGCCTAAGTTAGTTTATATGACACAGAAAGCATGGAAGATCTTAAAGAGGTGGTTCACCCATTTTCATTACTAGCCACATCGATATTATGTTGAGAAACAAGGTTTCTCTCATATACCTTGTGTTGACAATTCTGCCTGTGAGTGGCGCTATTGTGCTCCGCTCACGCCCTTCTCGTGACCCCCGGGCTTTGTGACCTATGACGTCCGCTGATGTCACGTCAACTTCCTGTTGACCTGACATCGCGGCCGGCCCCAGTCTCCCTGAGTGACTGGGCTGTGGGTGGAGTTTCACCGTTCGCCAGCATCCCATCCCTCCTGCTTGCGGTGCTCTGCAGTGAAGTTGAGAGCAGGGAGAAGCAGCGCTGTGACCCTGGGCTGTGACGAGCGGTGAAACGCCGCTCACAACCCAGTCACTCATGGAGACTGGGGCTGGCCTCAGTTGACGTGACATCACCGGAGCCCAGGGTTTCACGCAAAGGGGGTGAGCGGACCGCAATAGCACTGCTGGTAGGCACTATTGGCAACACAAGGTACTTGTTTCTAAACATAATTTCGAAGTGGCCAGTAAGGAAAAGAGGTGAACTACCCCTTTAAGAGAAATGATAAATGTGGAGGGGGAGCGGGCAGAGGCAAAAACCACCTCTAAGTGAAAGATTTTATTTGACGTGTGATATAGTAATGGGTAATAGCAGCAAATGCCCACATGGGCCGACTACCCTGGACAGCACTGCATATTATTGCACTTGGACTGGAAAGACCAATCATGATTCCTTTTAAAATTCAAGAGCTAATCAAGAACATGCGCCATAGATGTCTCAATAATTGGGCTCTCCATTGTTCTTTTTAGTCATTGATGGCCCTCATGCTGAACTTACTGGGAAGGTATCATCAAAAAATACATACAGTAACTTAAATCAGATTTTTGTTTTACATGTATTTTTTTTTACTTTTTCAACAATGTTTTTTTTCCTTATATCATATTCTGTCTTAAAATAAATATTAGCAATCTTACAATTTTCACTAGTCACTTTTTTTTTACACCCTAATTTCTTGTTACTTTAGGAAACAAAACTTGTACATTAGAAGTAATAAACAGCCTCTGACCCCATCTGAAGCATCTAATGAGTGTGTGCAAAGATAATTGCAAGAGAGGGAGCATGGGAGCTATGACAGGTTTTTGTGGCCCCATTCACACTCAGACACACACATATACAGATACATACAGGCATAAGTACATGTACATATTTGAAGACAAATTCACTAAAATATTTATAAATAGACACAAATATATACACAGTCATATACACTGACATACATACACCTCTTACATGCTAACACACAGACACATTAGAGATATTATTAATATGGAGAAGTCAACCGCAACTTCGCTTACCTCCCCCACTTGTCTTCGATCCAGCTCCTCCCAGGTATGTGGCTGTGTAGGTTGCACTGCGTGATGGTCATCACTAACAGACATGGCCACATAGTGCACTGTGAGATTGATGTATATACATCACAGGAGGGGCTGGGGCATAGATATCACTGGGGACATAGACAGCACTGGGGGCATATACATTACTGGGGTTACTGGGGGGCATAAACATTACTGGGGGGGCATAGACATCACTGGGGGGGCATAAACGTTACTGGGGGGTACGAACATTAGTGGAGCCAGTGGGGGGCATACTGATTACTGGGGTCGCTGTGGGGCATAAACATTACTGGGGCCGCTGTCTGGCATACACATTACTAGGGCCAGTGGGGGGCATACACATTACTGAGGCCACTGAGAGGCATACACATACTGGGGACGCTGAGGGGCATACACATTAATGGGGCCACTGAGGGACATACACATTACTAGGGCCAGTGGGGGCACACACATACTGGGGCCACTGGGGGGGCATACACATTACTGGAGCCACTGAAGGGCATACAGATACTGGGGCCTGGGGAGTCATACACATACTGGGAGACACTGGGGCCTGGGGACATACACATATTGGGGGATGCAGGGGGCCTGGGGGGCATACATATACTGGGTTCTGGGGGGCATACACAAACTGGGAGATGCTGGGGCCTAGGGGGCATACATATACTGGAGGACACTGGGGCCTGGGAGGCATACATGTGTCGCCCAGGGTTATGGGGTACTCGGTCCCCGGCAGTGTTTAACTGGGGAATGTCACTTTGGTGGCCGTTGCCCGGTTCCGTGCCCTGGGTCCTTTTTGAAAAGGGGAATATTTACAGGGGATTGTTGAATAAAGTTTAAACGTGACGCCACTTACAGTGTTGCGGCTATAGGGATGGAGCCGCCGCTGCACTATGTTCACTACTGGGGCCGCTGAGGGGCATACACATTACTGGGGCCAGTGGAGAGCAGACACATTACTGGGGCCAGTGGGGGCATACACATTACTGGGGCCAGTGGGGCATACACATTGCTAGGGCCAGTGGGTACATACATATTACCGAGTCCACTGAGGGACATACACATACTGGGAACGCTGAGGGGCATACATATTACTGGGACCAATGAGGGACATACACATTACTAGGGCCAGTGGGGGCATATACATACTGGGGACACTGGGGGGCATACACATTACTGGGGCCTGGGGATCATACACATACTGGGAGACACTGGGGCTTGGGGGACATACACATATTGGGGGATGCAGGGGGCCTGGGAGGCATACACATACTGGGATCTGGTGGAGATACACATACTTGGAGATGTTGGGGCCTGGGGGGCATACATATGTGACGCCTCAGACTAGTCAGGTCGTCCCAGGTAGTCACACACAACACCACACCACCTCCCGATTAGGTAACACCAGCCAAACTAAAAACCTTGTCACCACCCTCCAGGTTTGATGTCCACACCAGGGGGGCAGAGCCAGGCTGTTGGCTCCACCCACCGAGGAGTTCACAGGCCTGGAGGCGAGAAAACAGTCAGAGGAGTCTAGCTCAGGCTCCAGAGGAGTCAAGTTCAAGTACGAGTGTAGAGCAGACAAGTTCACAGGCAGACATGCGCTCAGGCCTGCCATAGACTACTCCGGTGGCTGGGTCGGAGCCCAGTCACCATTGGCAAGGAGGCAGACGGTGGTGGCCGCCTGCAGGAGACCGGGAAAACGACCGGTGGAACCGTAAGGGACCGGGACAGGGTAGTGGCCAGCCGGAACCGAACCGGGGAGCCAACTGGATACCAGAGCACCAGGTAGGGTACTCAGACCCAGTACAAAGCCCTGAACCGACAGGGCCGAGTCGAATCAACTGATTGCGGACTGGCCTTAAGGACCTATCCCACACAAGTCCCTTTATAAGACAACAGCCCAACCATACAGGGTAAAGCCACCACCAAGGCATAGAGACCCAAAGGGCCAGCGTCTGCGGGCAAATGGGCTCCTACGGCATATACAAGTCGGGGAGCGGACTACCGGTGTCTAGGCATAGGAGTCAAACATTTACACACAGAGGTGCAGGAGAAAGGCAGAAACCACCAACTGATTCCGGGAGAAGCTGCAGCCGGCTGCGGGCCCCATTCATCACTCCGTTTGGTTTACCAGAGACTCCAGTGTCTTGTGTCAGAGTGAGTACACCAGTGCAATCAGGCACCGCACTGCACTGCACCGCAACACTTCACCCTGGCCCTCACCTACTTGGCCCCGGGACCAACACCCCCTACCCACGGAGGGGTCAACACCTAGCTGCGCCATTACATCGCTCCCGGGAGCCCCATACCTTCACCGCAGTGGTGGTGTCCAAAATCACCACAACCTGTGGGTGGCGTCACGAACTATCATCCCAAATCAAACACCCAAATCTCCGCGTGTAGCGCCAACTCCCTTGCAGAGTGACGTGACCCCCGGGTCCGTGAGAGGCTCGAGCCACCACCCGCAGTACGAGCACGGATCCGAGCGGCTCGGCGGTCGCAGCCGAGCCCGCGGGGCGGTACACATCTACTGGGGTCTGGAGGGCATACACAAACTGGGAGATGCTGGGGCCCAGGGGGCATACATATACTGGAGGACACTGGGGCCTGGGAGGCATACATGTGTCGCCCAGGGTTATGGGGTACTCGGTCCCTGGCAGTGTTTAACTGGGGAATGTCACTTTGGTGGCCATTGCCCGGTTCCGTGCCCTGGGTGCTTTTTGAAAAAGGGATTATTTACAGGGGATTGTTGAATAAAGTTTATACGTGACGCCACTTGCGGTGTTGCGGCTATAGAGATGAAGCCGCCGCTGCACAATGTTCACTACTGGGGCTGTGTTAGTGGCAGCCTGGATGTTAAGCCCTCCACTAGCAGGGCCGGGCCCCAAAGGGTAGGTGAGTTGACGGGTGTCGATTGAAGGTAGGCCACACAAGGGGTTTCAATGTAACTGGTTCTTTACTCACTTTCTGGTGGTGACTAGTCACCCGAGGCTGGCTGGTCTTAACGGCAGGTCCCCTTAGTCCCAGTGCCGGTTTAGTGACCTGGTGGCTTCTTTCCCCTGCATCGGTCTTTGGTTGTTGGGTCCCCATGGCGTAGAGCGGCTGGGGGTCCCCTCCAGCAGTCCGTATGATGGTAGCGTGAACCTTGTGGGGTTGCAGTCTCTTGTCCTGTCCCCGGTTCTCCCTTTTGCTACGGATTCTATACCCCGTTGGTGCGTAGTTTTGGGAGTACTCCACTGTACTCCACCGGCAACTAACCGCCTGGGCCCTCAGGTTACTGTTCACTCAGGTCAGTCTGTCTGCTTACTTTCACTTCCTCTACACAATCCTGTGTCTACTCCACTCTGACTGTTCTCAACACTGACTGTCCACTGTCTGCCCCTCCCACCTGGTTGTCTAGTGGACTGGAGTGGCTCCACCGCTAGGCAGCCATCTATTGGTCCAACCCTAGTCTTGTACCATTCTATGTGGGATGATTGGGGAAAACTGGGATTACCTGGAGTGTTAGTGTGTTACCGGCACTGGTTTTCCTGGTCCCTAGGGGGTAGGCCCTGCATCCCGGTGGGGATACAGTACCTTGTAGCTCCCTGATGGCTTCATGGGCGCTACATACACATACTGGGGGATGCTGTGGGCACATGCAGGCACTACTGGAGGACGCTGGGTTATAGTAACCGCTCTTCATCTGTGGGTGGAGCTAGCGTGCAATGCGCTCCTGTCCCACAGATGAAGAACATCGGCCTGGAATGCATGTGCATGCAGCACTCAGTAGTTAACACTGCGGGCCTGTGCTTCGCCGGTTTAAAGGTCCGGCAGCCAGTAAAGTGCGGCTGCCTGCCAGAGCACTATATGCGGTCCCCGGAAATCTGCTGGCTGACTGCAGGATAGATAGTGACCGAACTGCTTCTGCTGACCGCGAGTGGGCCCCCCAGCTGTCCAGAGCCCCAGCACTTGCCCAGGTGCACCAGGCGCTGACGCCGGCCCTTATTGGTGTATTGTGTATTATCAGCTGTATACAGTATAGAGGTTATACCTGTCTGCTGATAAAAAATCCTACTGAAAAGTCTTGAAAAGTCAAAAAGGCAGGAAGTATGAGTTCAATATAAACCCAGTTGAGATTAACTACTTGGTGTGCATCTTTAAGAAAAAATCATGGCTTTTTCTTTGTCTTATTTTATGTTCTTTATGGATACAATGTAGTTTTTTTTATTCCTTTCTCTTCTATGTAGTCTGTAATATCATCATTATATTCCTTTAAACAAGCAGGTTTTGAGAATGGCGCAAATAAAATACATTTAGATAATAGTGGTAAAACCTTGAAGAACTGTGGCTCTTCCATCTCATGACAATGAGCTTATGATTAACTTAACGGAAAAAAAAAAAATCCATATTCACACAGTCATGTTCTTATTCATTCGCATATTTCAGTCTTTTGTTAACTATGTAAATATCAGGATATGTGTCGAGGGTGAACCTGCTGCGGGCAGAGTGAGCCAGTAATGAAACGGTTAAATCTGTATAGTGATTTTCCCTCTAATTCCCCTGAATACATTAATTAATGAATTCCTCTACAAGAGCTTTCAACTCTCGGCAGCACCACTCTCAACCATATAATATTATTATACGAGCACGCTCTCTCTGGGCGCGGACGGTATTCAGCCGTGATTTCCACTTTATTGATTCCGGCAGAACTTAACTACCCCAAATGTTTCCTTGTATCGTTTAAGGGGCAATTAAAAAACGGGTTACAGCTCTTTTCATACATCTAACCTAGGCAAAGGATCACAAGAGCCGGCATTTCAAGTGGCATGTACGGACTGGTAGAAAACAAATAATGCTACCAAACTGGAGCCACCTCTCAGGGTTGGTGGGCCCATAAGTTCCCCTCATACTGTGTGATCATTGATATTAAAGGGAACCTGTCATCAGATTTGTCCCCTATACTCTGCGGCCAGCACCAGTGAGCTTTATATACAGCATTCTAGAATACTGTATATAAGAGCCCAGGACAATCTGTATAATGTAAGAAAGAGCTTTCATTATACTCACCTGTGGGTGGTCAGGTCCGAAGAGCATCACTGGTCTTGACAAAGCGCCTACTCTCTTCTGGAGATCGCCGGCCTCCTTCCCTGCTCCGTGTGGATGATGCATCCTATGTCATCCACACAGAGTCTGCCATTGCGCTTCTGCGCATGTGCATTTCTCTCTGCCCTACTGAGGGCTTATCAAAGTATTGTAATGCGCATATGTGGCGCCCTGGACTAGCCAGGTCGTCACAGATAACACACAAACACCCCACCCCCACTAGACAGGGACACCAGCCAAACACAAAACCCTTGTTGCCTCCCTCCAGGGTCTGATGTCCACACCAGGTGGGGCGGTGCTAAGCGGTTGGCCCCACCCACCGAGGAGTTCACAGTCCTGGAGGCGGGAAAAGTGACAGTTCAGTGTTGAGCAGTGAAGAGTGAGGAGTGAACACTTGGGTGTCTGGGTTTGTGGCCCAGGCACTGAGAGCAAGGTTGGCAGACGGTGGTGGCCGTCTGCAGGAGTGGTGGAGCAACGCGGAACCGTAGGACCGGGGTCGGGCGACGGCCCGCCGGTACCGACCGGGGAGCAAAGTGAAGCCAGCACACACAGGCAGGGCCATCGGACCCCGACCAGGCTTGGAGCCGCCAACAATAGTCAGATCCGAATGTGACTGGAACCCCAGGGGTTTCCTAACAGCAAAAGTCCCGATTGAAGGCAACCGCCCACACCGTGAGGGTATACAGCTACCGCCAAAGGCTAGAGACCCAAGGGCCAGCGCCTGCGGGCAAACGGGCTCCTCCGGTACCCATACACCGGGGAGCAGACTACCGTTGGGGATCCATAGTAGTCAAAGGAGAACATCAAGGTGCAGGGAAAGACAGTCGCCATTACCTGTCCGGGGAGAGACACTGCAGCCGGCTGCGGGACCCGTCCATCCAGCCGTTTGGTTTACCGAGGACTTTGTACCTTTCTTGCTGAGTGAGTACACCCGTGCCATCCGGCACCGCGCCACGCTGTCCCTGCAACCCTGCACCTCACCAACCCTGCCTCCCCGACACATCATCGGGCCCCGGGACCACCGACCCCTACCCACGGAGGGGGAAAACAACATCCCAGCTGCTCCTTACCATCGCTCCCGGGATCCCTGTCATCAGCAGCGGTGGTGCCCATCTTCACCACGACCCGTGGGTGGCGTCACAGACTAAATCCCCCAAACCAACCACCCCTTTCACTCACGGGCGAGGAGCGCCGCTCGAGTCCCCGGATCCGGCCCACCACTCGAGCCACCGAGCAGCAGCAGCCGCCGCAGCGCTGGACCCGAGCGTTAGCGAGAGCGCAGCAGCGGCGGCGTCCTCCCCGCCCGCGACACATATGTGGGGAAAGGTCAAAGAATGCCCGCGCTTGCGCACTACAGTACATTGCTCAGCCCTCTTCAGGGCATAGAGAAGTGCGTGTGCGCAGTAGTGCAATGGAGGCCTCCATGTGGATGACGCATCGCACATTAGCCAATACAAAGCAGGGAAAGAGGACGGTGATTGCAAAAAGAGTGGAGGCACCGGATCAAAACCAGTGACGCCCATCAGACTGTACCACCATGCAGGTGAGTATAATCAAAGCTCTTTATTATGTTGTACAGATCTGCTTGGGCACTTACCGTATATACAGTATACAAGGGCTTACTTGTGGTGGTCGCAGATTGTAAAACAAATCTGATGACAGGTTCCCTTTAATGTGTAAGGGCCTTTCACACTGCGTTATTATCTTCACTGGTTCTGTTGGGGCTTCTGTCTGAACCCGCTTGCAAAATGGGTTTCGGATGCATGCACCGACGAGGCCATTGACTATAATGATGCAGACGTTTTCCAGGGGTTCGGATGGAAGCTCCGATGGGACCAGTGAACGTAGGTAATAACGCAGTGTGAAAGCAGCCTTACTCGTATGCAGTGCTAAGCTCCCTCTGGTGGTGACTACAGGCAACCAGTATTTTATCATTCAACGCTATGTCGATGCAGGGGATTTGGAACACGGTATCAAAAATGTCCAACTAGTTTAAAAATATATGAAATATAAAATTTAAATGATGGTTACTCTTTGATACATCAATACTACACATGAAAATAAGCAACTTTGCATTATATCTTATCAGAGAAATCCACTTCTTTCTTTGCTAGTACTGCTTATTTTTTTCCCAAAATTTTCAATTCACTAGTAAAATTTGTGTTCAGTGAAGACAGATTATTATATTACAGAGATAGGAAATGGCAGATGCTACTAATAGGATTCTAGTATTCCTAAAAATGTGTCCGTTAAATAACCATATACGTCATTTTTTAACACTTTGCTGCATAGTAAATCCTACTGTCTTAATATTTTAATATATACAGGGTGGACCATTTATATGGATACACCTAAATAAAATTGGAATGGGTGTTGATATCAACTTCCTGTTTATAGCTCATTAGTACATGGGAGGGGGAAAACTTTTCAAGATGGGTGGTGACCATGGCAGCCAATTTGAAGTTGGCCATTTTGGATCCAACTTTATTTTTTCCAATGGGAAGAAGGTCATATAACTTATTGGGAATTTCACAAGAAAACCAATGGTGTTCTTGGTTTTAACATAACTATATTCGTTCATTAGTTATGGATTGTCAATGCAACCCTCTTCTCCTACTCTTTACAGACTGATAGCAACACCGCAGAAGAAATGCTAGCTCAGGCTTCCAGTATCCGATGTTTCAGAGACTCACATCTTGTATCTTCACAGCATAGACAATTGCCTTCATATAATCCCAAATATAAAAGTATAATGTGGTCAGATCGGGAGACCTTGGTGGCCATTCAACTGGCCCCCAATGACCAATCCACTTTCCAGGACACTGTTCATGTGGTGGAAATGCTCGAACCTGTGGAGGTGCACCATCACATTATGGGTGTCAAGTCCAAGTATTCCTACATGAATAGTGTCCTGTGTCTCTCTGCTACGTTCTATGACGATGACTGGCTGCGGAGTGGTGGACGGTGCCATGAAGAAGACAGTAAGGGTCGCACACCCCACCCAAAGCGGTTAAAAAGCACTGGCTCTCTTTGGTGAAGGAGTGCAAATTCCTCATGGCCCGGCGTCTGCACCTTCCTTCATTTTCTACTGTCACCACAAGGGCATATCAACTTGATACCGTCTTGTTGCTAGGCATACACAGTCTATAGCAACCAGTCTGACTCAGATTCCTCACGCTATATAAACGCTGTATAAATTTGAATGCATGCTGTGTAAGAAATTAAATCTTCTTCCTAGGACTAATTTAGGCGTTTGTATATGTTTGTCGCTACTTCTGTGTTCTGTTTAATTTCTTTCATAAGATTAGACAAAGAACAAAGCCCCCTCTATCCTCCACTGAGACCATTGTCTCTTTCAACTTTTCTCTTTTCAATATTTTCGGTTTTTCAATTTATTGGCCAGATGAGTCACTGGGAATCTTCTTTGATTTCTGCAGAACAGCGCTCCCTGGTGGCCACATTAATATGGAAAACGGAAGAGCGCTCCTTTGTCAAATGAATTAATATCATGCAAACATTGTTTTAAATGATTTTTCAAAAGCTTTGCAATCTGTGACTGTGATGTGAGAAGTAATGAAGCCGGGCAGATATGATGGCGTGCCTTTGGCGTGAGCTCGTGATCTGGTTAGAAACCCATTAGTTTTGTAAATGACACTCTGTGTATGGAGTCTGGACAGATGTTAGTGATAGCGTTGGTCAACACGTCTGTACTACTTATGAGAACCATCTCCTTAAATGGGGCTGACGGCTAATGCAAGACCATGCTTTAGGCCAGATGGACAAAGTTTTGACTCCAGCCATCATGTTACTCCTAGTGAGTGAATTTAGAAAATTCAAGTGGTGCTCACCAGTATGCCGGATCTTTGTGCCGGATTGTTCGCAAACAACCCATTACTATTAAGTGCTACTGGATAAAACTGCAAGAATGAATGGACGTCACTGTCCTCTTAAGGCCCCGTTACACGTGCGATCACACCCGCCCCCATCGTTTGTGCGTCATGGGCAATTTGTTGCCTGTGTCGCACAAAGTCGATCACCACTGTCACACGTACTTCCCTCCGAACGACCTCGCTATGGGCGGCGAACATCCTCTTCCTGAAGGGGGAGGGAAGTTCGGCGTCACAGCGACATCACAAAGCGGCCGTCCAATAGAAGCGGAGGGGCGGAGATGAGCGGGACGTAACATCCCGCCCACCTCCATCCTTCCTCATTGCCGGCGGCATTCAGGTAAGCTGTGTTCGTCGTTCCCGAGGTGTCACATGGAGCGATGTGTGCTGCCTGAGGAACGATGAACAACCTGCTTCCAGGAATGTGACCGATATTTTGAAAATGAACGACGTGTCAACGAGCAATGATAAGGTATTTTTGCTCGTTAACAGTCGCTTGTAGCTGTCACACGCTACGATATGTCAAACGATGCTGGATGTGCGTCACGGAATCCATGACCCCGACGACATATCGCCCGATATATCGTAGCGTGTAACGGGGCCTTTATTTTATTTATATGCCAATTATAGGGATCAAATATCGATTGCCATGGTCTAGTCTAAGTTGTGCTTGCGTCAAGTCTGGAAAGTTAAGTATGGGTTTGGGTGTGTAGGGGGCTGTTTAGTCAACAAAACAGTGTAGTCTGCTAATAGTGGCAGACCATGGGTTAGGGGGTTCTTTACCACAGATCATCGCCTTCCTACGCCTCATTTTCAAAGGTATCCGCATTCTCAGATTGCATATACAGTTCAATAAAATGGTAAGGCATGGAATTGTTGGCTCCCTGCTCCACCATTTAACTTTTACGTCTGAGTCTTAACTCAGCAGGTGCAATGACATCACTATATAGCGGCTGCTGCCTCGGTCAACATGCTGCGCAGTCCAAAGCAGCATCCGACGAAAGTGGCTAGGTGTGTAGTTTTTGTATTTTTTTTGGCCAGTAATTGTAGGGCACTATGGGGGAATCATACTGTATGAGAGAGAAGGGGGGACTGTAGGGGCTTCATACTGCGTGGCAGGGTTTGTGGGCCAATATACATGTGGAAGGCTTTGAGACCATCATACTTGAGGATGTCATAATGTGTATGTGTGGTAATTGTGGAGATATCGTACTATTTTGTGGGCACTCTGAGTGCACCATACCTTCTATGTTGGGGAATAGACTCTTGAAGTCTCATACTTGGGAATCTTTGGGGGGAACCATACTCTATGGGGCCCATATCTGTGTTTAAACATACCCTATGGGGCATGGGTGATTTTTTATACGGATTGCAAGATCAGCTTAAATTCTGCATCCTATTGCTTCAATGGTGTTAGGGCCAGGTGGACGGGCAGACCCAGGAGGTGGATCCACTGGGCCGAACTCCTTGATGATGGTAAGGGGTCTGGTAGCTGGAGCACTACAAGTAGCAGAACAGTCCGTGCACAAATGGAGAAGTCCCTGGGACCACGGAGTCACTGACGGTAGTCCGGGTGACGGAGCTCAGGTTCGGAAGCCGAGATGATGTCAGGCGGAGTCCGGAACCTTTGGAGCGAGATGACGGGTCACCGCAGGGATCAGAGATGGTATGGACTGTCAGGATGGCAGATGGACAGCGTTCGGGTTTCGGGATTCGGCAGGACCGGATGGCGAGGCAGGATCGGCTCTAGAAGAGAGAGAGGTGAGTATCTCACAAGAACACCAGGAGACCTGACTCCTAGCTTGAGAAAACACGAAGATCAGGCCCCGCCCACTTGGACATTGAACCCCTTTATACACTGTACCTGTGTGCTTCATTTCCTGTCAATGGACGCTGGCCCTTTAAGAAAGGGTCAGTGACCGCGCGCGCGCCCTAATGCGCATGCGCGCGGCCCGGGTGCCAGAAGCCAGAGCAGGAAGCTGAGAGGAGGAAGCAGCAGCGCAGGACTGGGGCTGGGAAGCCGACGGGCGCCGGGAGCGGGGACCAGGACGCCTGGGAAGCGCAGGCAATGGACGCTGGAGAGCGGGGAGCGGCGGAGACCGGACCGAAGCACCGGGGAGCGAGGCAGGGGAGCCGGGGAGCGTGACAGGTGAGCCGGAGAGCAGCGCAGGGGACCCGGGGAGCGTGACAGTACCCCCCCCCCCCACGCCCCCCTCCCCGCAACCGGGACAGGAAGGCACGGATCAGAGGAGTACCCACATTCTCCCGGGGCTCCCAGGACCTATCCTCAGGACCATACCCTGCCCAGTCCACCAGGAAGAACTGTCGACCCCGTACGGTTTTCATGGCCACGATATCCCTTACCGCATAGATGTCGTCATCGGCAATAGGAGGAGGAGCCGAACTGGCAGCAGCGGAGAAGGGACCAAGGACAACCGGCTTGAGCAAGGAGACGTGGAAGGAGTTGGGTATCCTCATCGTGGCCGGGAGCTGTAGCTTGTAGGAGACCTCATTGATCTTGTTGAGAACTTTAAACGGCCCGATGTAGCGAGGACCCAGCTTGTAGGATGGTATCTTCAATCGGACGTACTTGGAAGCAAGCCAGACGAGATCTCCAGGAGAGAAACACGGAGGGTCCAGTCGTCTCTTGTCTGCGTGTTTCTTCATCCGCAGGGAAGCACGCCCAAGGGACGCCTTGACAGAGTCCCAAATGGTAGCAAAGTCACGGGCAACTGCATCAGCAGCAGGGACATCCGAAGAAGGAGACACAGGCAATGGGACGGAGGGCTGAAGTCCGTAAACGACATGGAAGGGAGAGCTGGAAGAGGACTCACTGATGTGGTGGTTATGGGAGAATTCAGCCCAAGGAAGAAGCGTGGACCAGTCGTCGTGATGGGCGTTGACATAGTGACGTAAGAAGGAGGTCAAGATTTGATTGACCCTTTCCACTTGGCCATTAGACTGAGGATGGTAGGCAGAAGAAAAGTCCAGAGTCACCCCCAGATGTGTGCAGAGAGCCCTCCAGAAGCGGGAGGTGAACTGAGTTCCTCTGTCGGACACGATGTGTGATGGAAAGCCATGCAAACGGAAGATGTGATGTATATAGGCGTCCGCGAGTTCCTGAGCAGAGGGCAGTGCAGCCATAGGGACGAAATGAGCCATTTTGGAGAACCGATCCACCACGACCCATATGACTGTGTGTCCGGAGGACAAGGGCAAGTCCGTAATGAAGTCCATCGCTATGTGTTGCCACGGAACTGAGGGTATAGGCAGAGGCAGAAGACGGCCATATGGCAGGTGTTTGGGCGTCTTGTTCCTGGCACAAGAGGAGCAGGCAGAGACAAAAGCAGCGACGTCCGTGCGAAGGGATGGCCACCAGTAGTGACGTACAATCGTACTCCATGTTCTCTTCTGACCAGCATGACCGGCTGTTTTCGAGGCATGGCCCCAGTGTAACACTTTTTTCCTGTCGGTCTCAGAGACATAGGTCTTCCCGGGCGGTATCTGGGCCAGGGTGACAGGGGCCACCGGAATGATTTTACTAGGACAGATGATGGGTTGGGATGTCTCCTCCTCCTGCTCCATGGGCATGAAAGACCTGGACAAGGCATCAGCGCGTACATTCTTGTCCGCGGGTCGAAAATGGAGCTGGAAATCGAACCTGGCAAAGAATAAGGACCACCTGGCTTGCCGTGGGTTCAGTCGCTGAGCGGACCGCAGGTATTCCAGGTTCTTGTGGTCCGTGTAAATGATAACGGGGTACACTGCTCCTTCCAGAAGGTAGCGCCATTCCTCCAGAGCTAGTTTGACTGCCAATAGCTCTCGGTCACCGATGGTGTAGTTGCGTTCAGGCGCTGAGAAGCTCTTGGAGAAGAAACCGCAAGTCACCATCTTCCCGGAGGAGGACTTCTGCATGAGCACTGCTCCGGCTCCCGAGGAGGAGGCATCCACCTCCAAGGTGAACTGTCGGTTTAACTCCGGACGGTGGAGTACAGGAGAGGAGGCAAATGCCCGCTTCAGAGAGCCAAACGCGGCGTCGGCCGCAGGTGACCAGTCCTTTGGATTAGCCTCCTTCTTGGTCAAGGCGGAGAGAGGAGCAGTCAGAGCAGAGAAGTGAGGGATGAACTGGCGGTAGTAGTTGGCGAATCCCAGGAAGCGTTGGATTGCCTTCAGTCCAGAAGGAGGAGGCCAGTTGAGAATGGAGGAGACCTTCTTTGGATCCATCTGCAGTCCGGTATCGGAGATGATGTAACCCAGGAAGGGGAGAGAAGACTGCTCAAAGACACACTTCTCGTACTTGGCGTACAGACGATTCTCCCTCAGTCTTTGTAGAACCAGCTGTACGTTCTCTCTGTGGGTCTGGAGGTCCGGAGAGAAGACAAGGATATCATCCAGATACACTACCACACAGACGTAGAGAAGGTCCCGGAAAACGTCGTTCACCAGTTCTTGAAAGACGGCTGGTGCGTTACACAGGCCGAAGGGCATC